>NC_142170.1:32039015-32071515 GCF_029865625.1 Vigna umbellata | reverse complement strand
TCTCGTTTGTCACATCAAACAAAAGTTAACATCGTTCAATTTTAAGGACTAATTGTAATAGTTTCAAAACTAAGAGGACTAAAAGGAACAAAAGTTTCGAATAGGGACTAAACCCAAAATCGTGTGATACTTAAGGGACGAAAAACATATTTAACCCTAAATTTAATAATATCAAATTTTTGTCTCATCTTTATTTTTATTGAATCTTTATATTCATTGAATAAAGGATATACATTTCTATATATAATCAAATATATTGTTTTATTTTTTTAATAGTAATTAATTAACTTTAATAAAAAAAATGGGTTAAATATGTTTTTAGTCCCTAAACTATTGGCCGTTTCTGGTTTTCGTCCTTCTTCCAAAGTAAGGTACAATTTGGTCCTCATTCTTTAGAAAAACGTTCGTTTTAGTCCTCAAAATTTTGTTTTTAGTCCTCGTTTTAGTCCTCAAAACGTTCGTTTTTTCGACTAAAACGAACGTTTTTTAAAGATTGAGGACTAAATTGTACCTTACTTTGGAAGAGGGACGAAAACCAGAAACGGTCAATAGTTTAGGGACTAAAAACATATTTAACCTTAAAAAAATTTATAAAAAACATAATATTATTAAATATTTAATATTAAAAAAATATATTTTTTTATTTTTAATATTAAATATTTGTAAAAAAATTACATATATATAAGTATCAAATAAAATTTCATAAGAATCAAAACATTTATTAAATTTATAATGATAATGAAATAAATTGATAAAGTTTAAAAATATCTTTAAAAAATTACAAAAATAAAACTCTTGAAATTTAAAAATATTTTAAACATCTTTATGTATCCATTCTATAAATGCTAATGAAATTTATTTTTTATACATTAATAAAAAATGTAATACATGAATAAAGAATAAAAATTTAATTAATAATAATTAAAATTTAACAGATTTTTCATCTTTTCAACTTTAATATATGATGACAAAAAAATATTTATGACATTAAATTAGAAATATTATTGTAAATGAAATTTTTTTATACAATTGTAGGAATAGAAACGATTATGATAATGAGTTATAAAATAAAAATAATTATATGAAAAATATCAAAACAATATTCTACGTCATAAAAATAGATAACAAATAAAAATACTAAAAAGAAGTAAAAAGTAATCAAATGTGTCTTAAAAACAATTTGATATATGAAATGATTCAAAGAAAAAAAAATGTATAATTAAAAGTACAAAAGATAAAAAATACATTAGAGATTTAAGAAATTTGTTCGAATATCAAGCTATTCGAATGGTTGAGAAACAATCAAAATTATTTTAGCAAAACAAAAATTAAGAGTAAGAGAATAAAGAAGAGAATTGTTGTATATTATCTAGTAAACGAGAGTTTATGCTATTAAACTCTTAAATTAAGAGTTAAACATTTTCATTTTCATGTGAAAAAATGAAAAATAAAAATATTGTTAAGGAGTAGAAATATTCAAGAAACATAAAAAAAATATTAACTTTACATATATCATTTAAACATCATTAATTAAAAGAGTAATTATTTTGGATATGTAAATTGATTTGATTGTAAGCTTAAAAAAAGAAAAGGAGACAAAAATATGTAGCTAAAAGGAAAAAAATGTTATAAAATTATATATATATATATATATATATATATATATATATATATATATATATATATATATATATATATATATATATATATATATATATTTCTGACTTATGCAACCTCTTAAAATGTATTAAATTTTAGTTGAAAAAAATATCTCTATTCACAAAAAAGTCATACTTTAAACATAGGAGTATTTTAATAATTTTTAGTTTTAATTAAATTAAAAAAATCAAATATCCTTAACCTTAAAACTTATAATCCATAATATATGAAGGTATTTTTGTCAACTAAAATTTAGTAAACTTTAAGAGGTTATATAAGTTAGCCACCCATATATGTATATTCGATGTTCCACTTCTTGGTTGCTTATTAATTCTTCAATTCCAAATTCTCATCAAGTTTGAATGATTGTTGCTTGTGAAATTTGAAAGCATTAAATTCACATTTTGTTTTTGATTACTTGTATGTTCTTATACATCATCTTAATTTGATAAAATCTTGTATGTTCATGTTTGTCCTATTTATTTATGGGTTAAATATGTTTTTAGTCCCTAAACTATTGGCCGTTTCTGGTTTTCGTCCCTCTTTCAAAGTAAGGTACAATTTGATCCTCATTCTTTTCGAAACGTTCGTTTTAGTCCTCGGAATTTTGGTTTTAGTCCTCATTTGTTGCTAAATGAGGACCAAATTTTTAAACAGTGTTTAGTTTTCGAGGACTAAAACGAACGTTTCGAAAAGAATGAGGACCAAATTGTACCTTACTTTGAAAGACGGACGAAAACCAGAAACGGTCAATAGTTTAGGGACTAAAAACATATTTAACCCTTTATTTATTTAAAGTTTTCATTAATGTATTAGTCTAATAGCTTAATATCAACAAGCATAGACCATATGCCAATTAAAGTCTCATTTCTTAAATCAAAATAACACTTTTATCTTTGTTCACTCGGTTTAATTGCTTTGAAAGTTTGACATAAGAACATTTTATTAAAATAAAAAGAGCAAATAGTGATGCTCAACAAGTTTTGTTACACAAAAAATATTATTTGTTAGTAATAAAAAATGAGAGATGGTTAGATCGAAAATATCTAATTAATTTAATCTCAAAAGTTTGATTAATTATTATATAATCTTCATTGATCAAAATAGTCAAGACAGCTCTTACGTTTGATCTTTAAAAAAATCATATTTTTTAACTAATATTTTTACATTAAGAGTTTTTTTTCATTAGAGAAAACTATAAAGCATGAATATAAAGCAAGCTTAATCTTATGAAACCATCAAATCAACATCAAACTTATAAGTATAACTAACAAAAGATTAATATTGTGTTCACTTGAAAGGAAAATATTATAAAAGTACATTTGTGTAGACGGATTGAACCTTGAAATTGTGTTCGCTTGAGTGAATTTGAAAGGAAAGAAAAAGGATGATTTGTGAAATTAAATAAATTTTCATTCCTCACGTATATGCTTGGATTTAAGGGTATCGAAGTACAAAATCTAATTTTAACCTTCAATAAAAGCAAAAGAACATGAAAACATATACATATATGGACATGTAATGGATAATGTTTGTAAGTGTAACCGGTTTCCACTGTTTGAAATGAAATACATGGTCTTGTAACTAATTCCATGATTTTTGGAATTGAATACATGGTCTCTTTAACTGATTCCACGTTTTTGGAATCGAATACGTTGTCTCCTTGATATTTGATATAAGCATATTATATCCCTATTTATTAGTGTGCCTTGCCTTATATATTGTAATGCTTCCTACTGAAATATTTTACGCGGTTGGACAAAATAACTAGCTAAAACTTCACATATTTACACTAAGTACCATGAACTGACATGCAATATCAATTGGATAAAAATAAACAAACTACCACCTACCCTTTATTTGCACGTTTCAACATATAATATGATATGTGCACTAAATTACACTAAATGGCTTTCACCAATAAATTTCATCACTATTAGTCTCACTAAAACATACCACTTTTTATATTAAAAAAATATTATATTTAAAAAAAGATTATTTTAATTTACTAAATTACACTTTTTTTCACATTTTTAAAATTAATTTTAATTTTTTTTCTCTTTATAAACATTTTTACAATTAAATATAACATTAACAATTATCATTTTATATTAATTTAATAACTTGGGGCATTTTCGTAATCTTTAATTTCTACCAATTAAACAAATCTTTTTATTTGTCACATCAATCAAATCCTACACTAATTCTTACAAATTTTACTTCTAAATCACTCTCACTTACCTCCAAATTCACTCAAATAAACAACAATTAATTCACAATCTTCTCAAATTCATCCACTCACTCTTCTCCAAATCCTTCCTCCAAAGTAAACACACCCTAAAGGTTCAAGGTGAAGCTTACTACAAGACAAAATTTTAGTTTGAATTTTTTGCATCATCTCAAGAATCCATTAACATGTTGACTCTTACATTCCAATAAAACAACTAACATAGCATACCAAGTTTCTTACACACGTGTTCTAAAATTGACACTAGAATGGAATGTAAAGCGATGTTTAACATGAAAGATACTTTGAAACAACAAGTTGAGTGTAATAGAGAATTATGTAAGCTAAAACACCATTAACCTTTGCTACTTCTCTTACACGTGAACAAAAGACTTGCATGCAAATCTAAATTATCTTATTGAAGATGTCAATAAATAAAGTTTTATCATGCAAAATATTGACATAATTTTCATGCATTATTTGCTTCAAGTGATTAAATGCTAGATCATAGACCATCTATTAACCATCATATTGTGAAAATACTTAAAAATGTTCTTAAGATCTATTCAACCCTTTCTAGAGCTAACTTATTTTTGGCTAAGGTTGTTCTTCTTTATATTTCATCAATGAAGACTTTTGTAATCTCAACTCATCGTTGAGACTCTTTCTCTTTAGTGTCAACCATTATGGGTTGTTTTGTTTGTTCCTCAATGTATTGTATAGTCGCCCGGTCAACCATGAACTGAGTGGTCAATACTGGACGATTGAACCACAAACAAGATTAATAACAAGAATAATCATGTTAATACTAATCCCAATTATTATTGTATTGGTCTTTAACTAGGACAGCACTAATTAGAAGTTCATCCTAAAATATATATAAATACAGGTTTGGTATCAAAGTAGTTAGTTACTTTTAATACGTAGCACCTAACCTGACCGAATGGTAAAAAGAGAATTGAAAACTAAATTTTCACTAAAGCTTGAAGTTTGGAGATTATCACCCAAAAAGGCCTAACATCAAAACCATTCATTATTTTTCTTAGTTCCTAATACCAAATCAATCCACACTCTTTAATAAAAAAATAAAAACAAATATATAAAAAAGAAATATTAGTAGTAAAATATACTTCCTTTTCTAAAAGATGTTTTTACATATATTTTATAGTCTCTATATAATAATGAATTTCAATAAACAGTAACAAAAATTAATTAAATTAATTTCCATAAACATATAATAAAGTAATGTTTGAATTGTTATTCTTTAAATAAGTATTAAAATAGCTTATTAAAATATTAACTAATTTATAAATATTTCCGGCGATTCCCAAATAAAGATAGCAACATTGCTACTCAATACTTGTTATCACTCACTACACACTACGGCAATATTTTTCAATTTTTGCATTTGTAATCTTGATGTAATAAAACAGAAATAACAAACACAAAATTATTTTCCGTGAATTAATGAATATAGAGCATACATAGAAAACATACATTGCTTACGTAGTTGAACAGCAGAACAGTTTTACCTTGTTATTCAAATGTAACATATAATATAATAATATCTATAGTAAATTTTACCACTTTAACTTACTCATATTTCTATAACATTAATTTAGAAAAAAAAAACTTACTAAAGTATTTTGTTGGAACAGAGAAACAAGACTCTTGGGAGCATGGGAGGGTTGCAACTTGCAACTTTTAAAAAGCATAAAGTCAATGAACAATTGAAAAGAAGAAAGAGAAATTTCTCACATGACTAAAGGTAAAGTCCAAAATTTTCATCCACTTGGAATGACAAACATTCATTCATTGAGTTGGGTAATTTACAGTTACACCCTTGTGAAAAAGAATCTAACTTTCATGTTCTAATCACATTGCTCTTCCCAACAACACAATATTATCTTACTACAATAACTATAACACTGAACCATTCTGTATTATTTCTGTATCAAGCATGCTCTATTTACCACAAACTTTTCCCCCTTCATCCATCAACTAAACATGCAAAAACAATGCACCAAAAAGAATAGTTTTGCCTTCTCTCAGAAATCATATTCTTCTGTCAATAATCTGTGTAAGATAAGAGCAAAAAACTATCAGAAAAATGAGCACAAAGTATGCATAACAATAAAAATAACAAAAGAGTGTATAACATATAATATAATTCATCATAAGATCATTTCTTATTGCCTCGTATAACTCATACCATCATGTTTCTTCTTCAAACTTCTAGCAAATAACAAACATATAACCACAAAAGCCACCGCAGCTACTCCTCCTACTATTATAGCAGCCGTTTTCCCTGGATTTTGCCCTGCATCACCAACAAAAAATATCACAATAGAAGATCCAAGTATGATCATACCAGCACCATATCAACCTCAGAACAACTAATTCAGTGTATGTTTAGATGAGTGTTTGCAAAATTGAACATAAATCAAACAGAAGTCATTCTGATTAGCATTGATTTTGAAGTGAAATAAATCCTTATTAAGTAATAAATAATGTTATGGTTTATGCAAACAAGTGAGTATCTATCTATAATATATTCAAATATTTCAACACGACTTTGACAGATAATTAAACTAAAACGGACACAGCATTACAAAGAGAAGTCAAGTTAATGAAACAAACACTGAAAATGACAGATTGTTCAAATTTTAGAATGGTGTTAAAACTTAAAACTTGAGGCTTCTCTTTTGCCTCCCAACTTTTGTTATATTGATATGTGTTTGGTCTGTGTAAGTAGGTAGGGTAGGGGTTAGCCATTAACAGTCACGTCATCTAGTACCTGAAGAAGATGAAGAGAACGAAGCGGATGATGAAGATGATCTAGAAGGAACCCCATTTGGGTAATAGCTATAACTGATGAAGCATTTGTGAAGAAAAACTTGTCCTGAAATAGAGCTTCCGCATTCAACCTGAGCTCTCTGCACAGCATTTTTCACACACTCCCCACAATCTGAATCACCAACATCTCCCTCACACTGCCCCATCACATACAAAGACTGGTAGCTGGTGGTGTAGAAGCCATGGCCACTGACAACCCCATTTTCCAGCACAGAGAATGCAGTGTCCCTTCTCTCCTCAAACCCTCTCCCAGCAGCATTTGTTGCCCCACAAGTCTTGTACAGCATCTGCATACCTGAGATTTGGGAGAACCCTGCAACCTCGTAAAGAACGTAGCAACCTAGTAGTTGAACCCTTGCAGCGGTGGTTTTGCCGCAGAGTTTGTCACACAAAACTGGGAGCCTGCTGACACAGTTGTAGCAGTCAGAGTTGGTGAGATCCCCTCTGCATTGGAAGAGACCAGTTATGGTGTTCTGGCCAGAGCCAGAAGTGGCCTTGTAGAACTTGGTTTTGGTGGATTGTGAAACCAATGAGCCAAAGAGTGCAGAGAGAGCCTGCGAGTACACCCCATTTGGATCTGTGAAAGAATCCTTGGAGCAGCCCTTGTAGACCAAAGTGGAGAAATCAGAAGCAGATTCTGCAACATGGGGTGCCTTAAAACATGTGAACAAAACCAACAAAAAAGGAAATAACATGAGTTTAGTAGAAAAATCCATTTCATAACTCTGGAGTCGAGGAATCAAAACATGGCAATTTGAGGAAAACCCTCTCCAATGCTCAAAGGGTACGCGAGAGATCAAGATTTGGTGTAGATTCTTTGGCCTTTTTCTTCTGCTTTTTGCCTCATCTAAAGCTCAAAAGATTTGGCCTTTTTTCTTTGTTGAGTGACTAAGAATTCTGGTTTTGTGGTTCTCGATGGAGTTGGGATTCACTTTCGCTTGGATATCCTAAAACCTCAGTAGATGTGGAGATGTGTGAGCTGCATCTACCATTTTTCTCTCTCTACAATGAGTACAGTGTAGAAAGTTAAAAGGAAAAATAAAGGGTGTATAGTATATAGTTTTCAAAACGAAAAAGAAAATGTTGTATAGTTTTGCAAATGGCTTGTTAGTTTTTTTTTTCTTTTGTCTTTTTTATTATTATTTAAAGAGCATGAAAATTGGAGTGTTTGAATGGTTTAATACTCGGCGGCTGCATAACGCGATTTTGTAAAGAGTGCTTCTTTCTCTACCTCACCACTTTCTTTCTTAACCTTTAAAAAGTTTGTTATGCCCTTCGAATTAAAAAAAAAAAAGAAAAAAGACCTAATTAAATGTTATGGTCATAAATTTTCACCCATTTTTACTAACTTAATTAAATAATGTTTCTATATTCTCATTAGACATTCACTTTTTGTTTTCATTCTTCATGCCTTCTTATTCTTTTTCGTATTCGTGGTTCCTTTCTTTGCATTAGTGGTTTCGTTCATTGATTTGATGGTGATCCCGCTCCTCCTTCTAGTGTGGTTATGATGGTGATCCTCGTTCGCAGTGTGGTACTCGTGGTGACTCTTGTTGTGGTGTTGTGTGTGTGAGGTAACACTTATGGTAAAACTCTTCAACAGCATTCAAAAATCGATTAAGACTTTCCTGGTTTTTGAAAACCAATTAAGAAATTAATGGATTTTAAAAATCGTAAATTTTTTTAACTAATTTTTGAAAGTCAACAATTTTAGAAAACTAGTTAAAAATTTAATGAATTTCGAAAGTCGACATAACTATTTTGAAAACGGTTATATTCTTAACTGGTTTTTGAAAAGAATATAACGGTTTTTTTCGAAAATCGATGCTCTTCAACGACTTTCGAAAGTCGATTAAGACCTCACCAATTTTCGAAAGGTAATTAAGGAATTAACGACTTTCGAACTTAAGTTAAAAATTTATTTTAATTCTTTTCTATTTGATTTAGTTTTATTTTTTTTGTTAATTAGTTTTTAATATTGTAGCATTTTATTATCATTATTGATATTATTATTAGTATTTGATGATTCATGGAGTAACCAACATGTTTATCATATGGGTCATTATTATTTTTAGGTGTAATATTTTAAGATAAACAATTATCTTTTTGAGTTGATGGATTCACAAATAAATTCGAGCTTTGTATCAGAATTTTCTTCTTTCATAAATGAAGTGGTGGAGTGTGATTATACAAATACTTTTACAATGGGTACAATATTTCCCTTAAGCGATGAGTTAATTGAATGGGTTCGAGGAATTGCATTCGATCTTGGATTTGTTATTGTTATTATAAAATATATACAACAATTGGTGAACCAAGAAGAAAAACACTCATGTTGTTTGATTGTGAAAGGAGTGAGAAGTATAGAAAGTACAAACCTGATGTTCAACCGACTGTATCCGACACAAGAAAATGTGAGTGTCCCATTAAGTTTAGGAGCAAACCCTATTCTAATGCAGAGGGTTAAGTGTTAAAAGTAATCTGCAACAAGTATGCTCGTTTCGTGCACTCCCAATAGACATTTCTCAACCAGCTCAACCTAACTTTGAGACCACATGCCTGTAAAATATCAACTTCAGTCTTAATGTGGTCCACGTTAAAAGATCGACAATAACAAACCAAGCTTTTTCAAATTTCAACGGCTCGATCTCACAAAATTGTCCTATAATAGGTAGGTGAAGTAGCGACGACACGTCATCTAGTGTGAAGGTCATCTCACCCACCGAAAGATGGAAACCATTGGTCTCAAAATGTCATCTCTCAACATATACAAATATCAATCTCTCAACATACACCAATATCAATCTCTTATCGGCGTAATCATACAATAAGTTAACCAAGGGCAATAAATCATAATTCATCGCAAAAGGCTTAATTGTCTCACGATATAGGCCAAATTTATAACTTTTTTTTCTATAGGAGATTAACTTGATCTCCCCTCCATCCTATACAATAACAAAATATATAAAAAATAATAATTCAAACTACTTATTACCAATTAAAATTTAAGTTGTGTACTAACACAACTTTGTCATAAGCCAAATGCAACATGTTGCGTATAATGAGTCAGCAACGATGTGTCTCGTCGACCTTCTCAGAATCCACCTACTTCCTCTTCTTGTTGAGCGACATCCTCCTGCTTAACAACATGCTTCTGTTGCTCTTTAGTAACATCATGTTCCTCAATGACATCAACATCAGCTTCTTTAGTTCGTCTTTTATGAGTTGATGTTGTGTGATGAACTCTCACCAGAATAGGTAGATGCACCTATTGTTCTAGCCATATCTATGACCACCAAAATATACAAAAACAAAATATATTAAATACTTAAATATCCAAACAACAAAAAATAATAAGCTATTTAAATATTTCAAAATAAAATAAAATACAAGATAAATATATTAATAAACTTAAAAACTCTCAACACATAAATTAACAAAACATAACAAACAAAATAAATTTTAAAAAAAAGTAAGAAAAAAATTACAAAATTTGAAGAAAAAACAAAAAAATATAACAAAACAACAAATACTAAATCCATAAAACATTTCTCAAGAAAGAAATTAACAAAACATAAAAAACAAAATAGATTTTTAAAAAAACAAAAAAAATTACATATGAAGAAAAAGCAACACAATATAACAAAACAATAAATAATAAATCTATAAAACATTTCCAGATAGAAATTAGCAAAACAAAAAAAATAAAATATATTTTTAAAAAGCAACAAAATTTAAAAAAAAAATACAAAGTATAAAAAAATAGAAAAACCTATTCGCAACAATATACAATAAACAAACAAAATAAATTTTTAAAAAATGACAAAACATATTAATCTAAAAACCTAAACAAAATATAACCAAAAAAACCACAAAACATATTCAAAATATAAGAAAAAAAGTAATAAACCTAAACAAATTTTCTAAATACATAAATTAAAAAAGAAAAAACAAATAAAATTTAAAATAACAATAATTCAAATCCGTCCACTCCTTAACCGGTTTTTGAAAATTGGAAAAGTCTAAATCATGTTTCAAAAGTTGGTTAACGACTCGACAAGTTTTGAAATTTGATGAGTCCTTAACCGACTTTTGGAAATTGGCTAAGGTTTCATCGATTTTGAAAATATGATTAAGGTTTTGCTAGTTTTTGAAAATCAATTAAGACTTCGTTGATTTTCGAAAACCGACGAGTCCTTAACCAATTTCTGAAAACCAACAAAACCTTAATCGATTTTCGAATACCAATTAAGTCTTGAATGTATTTAATTCACGTTCTTTTTCCATAACAACAACATCCAATGCAGATAAACCATAAACAATGTTTTATTCTAATCATTCTCTATTATTTATAAATCATAATCCCAAACAATGAACCAAATCCACTTACTTGGGATGAAAAGAACGACATGCAAAGGAGGAATAAGAGGGATGGAGAGCCAGGAACAAAGGAGAGAAGGAAAGTAGTAAACGAAGTAAACAAATGGGAGGAGAGCCAGGAACAACATCACAATGGATGAGAGGTAGGAAGAGCGCAACGGTAGTGGAGAAGAGAGCAAACAGAACGCACAAGCAAAGGGAAAGGTGAAAAGTAAAATTTTTTTACTTTGTCAAATAACTTTTACCTTGGTCAAACTATCATAGGGATAATCTAGTAAATATTTAAAAAGTTGGAGATGTAGGGAGAAAGTGGTGAGGTGTAAGGAGAAACACTTTATTATAAATAATAGTCCACAATATTACTTTTAAATATAACCCATCAAATTAAAATGAATGATGTTGAGGAGTCCAATTAAATAATAATTTAGACTAAGATAGGATCATCTACTATGTAAAATCATTTAACAAAAATAAAAATATATAATTATGTACACATATGTTCCCTAATCTCAAAGAAAATAAAATATAATTTATATTACTTCTTTGAAACTTAAAAATCAGTGTTTTTTTAAAACTATATAAGTATTTATGTCAAAAAATACTTTTTATGTCGGTTAAAAAAACTTTTAATATCGATTTTTGAAACAATATAGAAAAAGGAGTATAGAAAATATTCGACTTTTTATATCGATTTTAAAACAAATATAAAAGTTTCAATTTTTATACTTGTTTTGAAACTGATATAAAAACTTCACTAAAGAGGGATAAAGTTGTGTATGAGGCATACTATTTATATCGGTTATTGCCAAAACAAGTATAAAAGTCTCACTTTTATATTGGTTATGGCTCTAACAAGTATAAAAAGTGTAACTTCTCTTACTAGATGAATAATCAAGTGCACCATAATATCAAAGAATGATGGAGGAAAGTACATATCCAACTGACATAATATGACTACAACCTCTTTTTCTAGGTGATCTAACTTGTCAATGTCGATAACTTTACTACATATTCCATTGAAAAAGAAGCACACCAGTTGACGTGTATCTAACATTCATAGGCAATATATCTCGAATAGCCACTAATAGAAGTTGTTGCATTAATACATGATAATCATGGAATTTTAACCAAGTAATTTATAATCTTTCATGGATACAACTCGTTTAAAATTAAAAGAATAACACAGTGGAAGTTTAACATCTTGTAAAAACTCAAAAACTTATCTTCTCTTGTTTACACAATGTGTGACATGTTGTAGGCAAGTATGTTCGCTTTCCATGTCATATTGGAGCTAATTGTTCTCTTATATCCATTTCAATCAGGTCCAAGCGAGCATTGAGTCCATCTTTCGCCTTCCCTTGAACATTGAGTAGTGTTTCGATAATATTGTCACATGTTAAGACAAGATCGTCTAAAAAAACGAGATCGTTTAGCATTTCCTGTTTTGAAGTTTAACAAACAATGTTGAAAGAAATAAGCGTTTATCAATATAAATCATTTATTAAATAACGTTTTGTGAAAACAACATTTTCTAGCATATATCATTTAATGGAAAATGTTCAACAAAAAACCTAAAAAAAGGAAACGTCTAAGTTTACACTTAATAAAACAGTGAAGCTTAAATTATGGCTTAATTGGTCATTTGGTACCCACTTTCAGGGCAGTGTGTGTACTTCATACCTGCTTTTAAAATAGTTTCAATCTTGTCCCCAAACGGTTTAATGTGCATCAATCAAGTCATTATCATTAGTTTTTCTTATATGGTGTTAACTGGTTGGTGAAGTGGCAAAGCAGAAGATCTATGTGTAACCATTTATAAATGCACAGTGCAAATTGAGTTGTTGAGGTGTGATTTTAAAGGTGAATTTTGAAGTTCGAGGTTTGCCCTAGTTCTTCTTTGTGCATTGTTCTTCTGTATCCATTGTCTTCTTCTATTTCTCGTCTGGTGTTCTATTTGTGCGAGCTTGTTGGTTAACTTTGGTTTTGAATAGTTAATGGTTCATGAAGGGTGCAATGTCTCGCAATCACGGTTGTTCGTCTTGCTCTTGGGGGTCATAAAACCACAACATGTCATCTTATGGTGGTTCATCTAGGGGATCTGGTGGACTACCATTTTTTCATTGTGGAGAGGTTGTAGTGTTGAGAGTGGCTAGAACTGTTAAGAATAGTAGGTGAAAATTTTGGGGTTACCCTAACTACAAGGTTTGATTTGGGGTATATTTTATTCATGTTAATAATTGTTTGATGTTAATTAAATGTTTGATTCTCATCGATTTTTTTGAACAACGAAGTGGAAATGAAGATTCTTAAGGGTGTTGTAGTTGGTGCATCTAATAAACATGTTATAAATTCCAAAAACATTGGAGTAAAAGGCATTCATCTTTAATACACATAACCTGCTAATAAAGATAAATTAGGCAGACCATAAATTGTACTGCAAATACAGTTCATATTAATTCAAAATACATTTGAATACATAACATTGTTCTTAAAAAAACGTAACGTGCTAAGATATATAGGTATGTTTGGAAATGCAAATAAGCTGGCAATAAAAGTATATACATAAATAATGTTTCATCATTTTGGAATTGGACCCCTCCTACATGGCAATTTATATGTAATTATGAGTGTTGTAGTTGGTGTAGGAGTTAGTGTGGTTGTTGGGTGTGTTGGTGGTCTTCAATGGTGTTGTGTTTGAGGAGCTTATGGTTAACTATTTTTTTGTGTCCAAGTTGTCTGCATATCTCATATCTTTTACGTGTAGCACCTTGTCTTAGTTGTGTATCATCTTTCTTCAGCTCCCAAAACTCTAGTCTTCTTTTCTTTTTTGGTCTTCCAGGCAACACTCTTTTAGGTGGAGGTAAAACATCATTGTTACAAGTTATTTCCCATATAGATGAGGACTGTTGACAAGGTATATCATTGAAAGGTATATTTCTTCATTGGTTGACCTAGTAAACCAGTGTATGATATAATATTCTCCATTGATGTTTAAGACTCTCATTGTAGTCAGTGCGTGACAATAAGACATTCCTGTTATAGTCCATTTCCTGTAACTACAATCGAGTTTATCTATGTTCATCACAAACTTCTCACCAATCATGGACGTGTGCCTAACCTCAATCAATTTTTGTCCTGCCCAACTATAAAATGAATTGAAATTATAATAGCGCAATGCATAACTAATCATGAATAAATATATCAAGCCACAATCATACCTAGGAATCTAATATTTAGTCTTCTGTAATTCCTTTTGTAGTATTTTTTTTTTAATTCTCGGGTAAAGGGAATCTTCACATGCATTTATCTTGTTTATATTTGTTGTCCATCTCTTCATGAGGTAAAGTCGAATGTCTTCAATCATTGTTATGATGGGCTTACTCCTTGTTGTCATGATTTCACTGTAAAATCCTCTGACATATTATTCACAAGTGTGTCACAAGTAGTTGTTGCTTTGAACCTTGACCTTGGCTTTAACCAAAATCTACTTCAGAAGAAATGAAACATTAAAAACAACAACAACAAAATTGAAATAATGAACATGTTTTTGTGTTTTGAATTCATACCTTGGGGAAATAGTTACCAAATGTTTAAAGGCATCTTCATTCAACTCTTTAATGTCTCTCATAACTGCCTCCCATGCTTAAGGGTGTGTGGATGATGTTGCCTCCCATAATAGACATTTCAATTTTTTTCTAGGGAATTTCTTCCTAAAAACTACATATATATGACAAACATAAAACCTTTGATCCACACCAAGTAAAAGTTGTTATAATGGTTGCAAAAGTCCCTATGGAAGTTGTTGACAATATAACGGTTCAGTTATGAAAGATTAAGAAAAGAAATGTATAATAAAACTAAAAACAAATATACAACTCACTTTCTGTTGTTCTGAAATAAATGTAAATTTTGAGCATAATTCAACCTCACTAAGATCGTCAATCAACCACTTTAAAAACCAAGTCCATGTTTCCTTATTCTCAACTTCAACAATAGTGTATGCCAAAGGAAGCATTTGGTCATTATCATCTCTTGCAACAGCTGATAACTGTTAACGGTTGAAAATACCGTTATCTGTGATGTAATTTTGGTACTAAATACACCCTTCTCTGCTTAGAAACTTGCTTGGAATCATGTTTTTCTGTTAAGTTGTGTGAATAAGAGAGTTGAGGTTGAATTTGATGATTTATTGACTAATTCCCTTTGTTTTGATAGAAAATGTGTTAATATGGAAAACAGGGATAAAGTGCTACGGAGATAGAACTCAGAAAGGTCTAGAAAAAGCACCAGAAGGAAGGAAGCTCGAGGCTTGGGCGTCCTTTTTGGAGGCTTGAGCATAGCAAACCACCGCTCACCGGCTGGGCGCCCCTTTTTAGGGTGCCTAAGCGTCAATAGCACGAAACTCGGGCGTCCTCTAGAAGGCTTAAGCGCAGGAAGTGCCGCTCATCGCCTGGGCGCCCTTTTTGGGGCACTTGAGCGTCGAACGTAGGAGGCTTGGGTGACCTCTATAAGGCTTAAGCGTAGGAAGTGTCGCTCATCGCCCGAGCGCCCCTTTTGGGGCGCTTGAGCGCCAGACGTAGAAGGCTTGGGCGATCTCTGAGAGGCTTAAGCATGGAAGACCACCGCCTCGCCGCCCGAGCGCCCTAAGTGGGGCGCTTGAGCGTCATTCTCCCGGGCTTGGGCTTTGTTTCTGTTCTGCTTCCGTTCTATTTAAAGGACCCAAGCGTCTTAGGTTTGGTATCTATGGCTGGAGCAGCACAACAACACACTCTTTCACTCTCTGAAGGCGGATTTGGATGCGAAAGCATCCTTCCTCTACTTTTAGGGTTTTGCTATCTCATGTTTTTCCATTATTCATCTAGTTTCTCCATGTCTATGAGGAACTAAACTCTATTTGTTATTGGGGAATCATGTAACCTTGTGAACTCTCATGTATTTGAATTGATTCTTAATTCCATATGCTTTTTCATTAATTGTTAGAGTAATTCATCTGTGCTTATTACATGTTTTGTTTAACTAATTCATCACATGATTTATGAATTGCATGAGTTCTGAAAGGTTCCTTACAATTCAGGTTCTTGTTGAATTCTCCCAAGAGTAATATTTCTTAGGGATGAGGGTATGAATCTTGGTCGTCTTAAGCTCTTGATCTTCACATTTAATTGCTAGGAATGCCAGGAATTGCATGAACTGGTGGTTAAGGACTAACTTATTCGCCGAGGGATCGGGCTTAGGTGATTTAGTGAGTGACATTAACAATAATGCATAAAGAAGAATTCTTACGTACATGAGAGGGAACTTGGTGAAATCTAACCCCAACAACATACTCATCTCATTATAAACAACATTCATTCATCTTTATGTTACTCTACTAGTGATCAAACTGCATTCATATTTAATTTTTTGTTCTTGCATCTTAAACCAATGATTTCATTTTATTTGAGTCTTAATTAATCGAGTCATCACACAACTGTTTAGTGCCGAGAGTCTTCTGGGATACGATACTTGGTTTTACCATTTTATATTACTTGTGCGATTTGGTACACTTGTCAATCCATCAACAAGTTTTCGGTGCCGTTGCCGAGGATAAAAAATGTTGTTAACAATAACAACTCTCCACCATATTTTCCTTTCAAAAAACAACCATTTAAACCAATAAAAGGCCTACAACATATAAAGTTATCCTTGCATACCTTCAAACACACATACAATCTCTTGAAAATTGGGTCGTTCTCATTGCTTTCCACATTTACTTTCACTGTAGATTCAAGATTTGACCTCAGAAGCGCATTTTCATAGTCATATACTCTTTTAAATTGTTCTTAGAAACAACCATCAATGTTGTGTAAGTCATTTTGTTGCCCTAAAGGCCATAGACCTAGATATATTAGTGTTCCATTTCCTACAAAAAAAATTCGAAGGTTAGTGAGATTAATATTTGGATTTTTCTCTTATTATCTTCTCTAACCTGTCACTTAATCACTTTGAAGTGATTAAATGGACATTAAATTCTCTACCACAACTATGGTTGTTGATAATTTTCCTTAACTGCCATGTACTATGTGAAGCCCTATAAAAACAATAAGCATACCCTTGACATTTTTCTTTTGCACCACAACATTTAACAGATACTCATGTTTATCATTTCTAAAAATCTTCAATTTTTACCATTGTGAACACCATAGGTTCTAAAGGCTTCAGTGAACTCTTCATTTTCAGTGTAGTATGTGCCAACCTCTCATTTATAGTCTTCCATAGTTTTGGGCATTGAGAATATCCCAGTTTCCATATCAGTATCTATCTTCATCTGATGACTCACAAAATTCAACACTGTCTAAACTTTCATATTCCCATTCAATGTCTAACAAACCTCTATCATGTAAAGATGACATTCCAATGGATGACCCAGTTCTCATTTCAACTTTGATACTCCTTTTCATAATTCATCTTCAACTTCATCTCCATTAATGCTAACATCCACTAAATCATCTTCACTTAAAATGTCATGTTCGGACTCATTACAACTACTAAGATAAAAGTCATCCTAATTGTGACCCTCTTCACACTGCCCATCTCCTTCCACATTAACTTGTTCTTGACAATAATCGTATCCCTCTCCATTAAGTTCTTCTTGACAATCACTCTCTCCCTCCACATCAACCTCATGCAGACCCTCTTCCTCCAAACCAACCTCAAGTACACCTTCTCCTCCAAACCAACTTCAGGTGCACCTTGTCCCTCCTAACCAACCTCGAGTACACTCTCACCCTCTAAATGAACTTCAGATACATCCTCTCCCTCTAAACCAACATCAGGAAAACCCTCTTCCTCCAAACCAACATCAAGTAGACCTTCTCCCTCCAAACCAACATTAAGCAAAACCTCTCCCTCCAAACCAACCTCAAATACACCCTCTCCCTCCAAACCAACATCAGGTACACCCTTTCCCTCCAAACCAACTTCAGGTACACCTTCTCCCTCTAAACCAACATCAAGTACACCCTCTCTCTCTAAACCACTCTCGTTACAATCACCCTCAACAATAAAATATTCCAACATATTTATTATGCGAGGTTGGAACACCATGTGTACAACATACAGGTGAACTTGACCATTAAGTGTGACAATGTTCATCATATGACATGCACCTTTGTCATTGGACAACATGTTCCAACCTTCCTTCCAACACAGAACCTCCACCTATTGAATACCATAATTCTTGAACATTCTCATTACCCATCTCTATCATAATGGAAAATATCTCAAAATAGCTCCATTTGTCTGGGTCACAGGATAATGTACTGCTTTCTACGTCGTATTTTAATAACCCATTATTAACAAATTTTCCACCATGGTGAAACACTACTTTATACGTGTTTTGTACATCTCAACTCATATGTGTCTATATAACTATATATATATATATATATATAACTATATATATATATATAACTATATATATATATATAACTATATATATATATATATATAACTATATATATATATATATAACTATATATATATATATATATAACCTTATCAAACGCAAAAATTACCAAACAATATGAAAGATATTACATTTCATACCACAAATAGACCCATACACCAATTTCAAATGAGAGACCACAGTGAAAACAACATCAGACATAATGGGGGATAACAATTGTCAACTTGTTCGATAAAAAAATATGCATTCAACCACATTACACGCAAAATTACAAAGATAGACAACATAGAAACACAAAAAACATATAAAATACTAACCCTAAAATGACACGCACAATCACACTACAAAGACGCACAACTTAGAAACACCACACCAATGTCAAAAACACTAAAACGACACACACAATCGCATATGTTGAGATTGTTGATAGGGGGAGCACTAGTTTAGCTGAACCCAAAATCTTAGTAATATTTAAGTTTTTGATGATGACAACGCATAATTAATAACACATGTGTATTGTGTTTTACATGTTCTATGCTTATATGTTATATGCGTATATGAGAACATGATTGTGTTATATATGTGTTGTTCATTGCATTTCATTGTGTTATATATGTGATTTTATACATGAATGCATGACACATGTTTTTAGATGAGAAAAACCACAAACACTAATGTTGAATTTTAATTGTGTAGCAAAACAACAATTTTAAGTCGATTACATTATGGGATGAATCGATTAAAACTCGTGTCTTTGCACAAACTATTTTCAAGAGTGTTGTGAGAGTTTTTCAAAGAGAAAAATTTTCAAAACTTGGCTTAACATTGTTGCATAATCGATTGCATGCGATATGTATTTACAACGGCTATAATTTTTAAATGTGTTGACCAAGCATTAAATGCTATTCGACTGCATTAATTGTGAATTCAATTAATTGCTTTGACTGAATTGGTGTGTTCGACTGCATTAGTAGCAAAGTCGATTATGTTGCGTCTGATACAAGTTTATCTATATATTGACACGAATTTGATTTATGTATATACTTTTTTTATTCTAACATTTTCATATTCTTTTGTAGAAAAGTGTAAAGTTTACAGAAACAGAAAAAGCTCCAAGAAACTAGTTTGATTGTGGTGATAAACTAATTGTGATTTCTTAAAGAGCAAGATTGCTGAGTTTTCAAAGTCTGATCTATCTGCACATTTGGGTGTCTACTGCAAGATCAGGTTCTACAATCTGTTGAAGATTGGGTTGAGTTCCCTGTTGTGATTACAAGAAGAAGGACGTGTTGCGTTCTTAACATTGAGGGTGCCTCAAAGAGGTTGGACTGCAGGAGAGGCGATTCTTGCTGCTAGTCTGTTTATGTACTGCCTATATTTTGATTAGAGGGTTAGAGAGGTGTTTTATATTTTTGACGTGAGGTCTATATAAAATCTTGTTGTAAAAACCTATCATTATAGTGCATTGCTTCTTGTGGTTGGAAGGACACTGGATGTAGGCTTGGCCGAACTAGTATAAAAACTCGGTGTTTGATCTTTCTTATCCCTACTCTTTTACATTCAATCAATTATACTTTATACGCATTCGATTAAATTTCCACTGCATTGAAAATCTTTTAACTTGCGTTTCAAGAAAAGTATAAAGGCATCTCTTTTGGTGAAAAAAGATTTTGAAAGTTTTAAATTTTATACTTCACCAATTCACCCCCACTACAAGAAAATTGCATTTTATATACTGATTATTATATACGGATTTGAATCCGTATATAATAAAAATGTTACATACGGATATTATATACGGATTCGTTATATACAGATATTATATACGGATTTATTATATACGGATTTTATATACGGATTTATAATTAATTAATAAATAAATAAAATTAAGTTATTTTAAGTCGTCAACCCTTTCTTTTTTTCTCACTCGCGCTACAACCATTTCTTGTTTGGAAAAAGGGTCGAGGCACTCCCACCACCAAACCTATTCTTCTTTCTCTTTCACTTCAACCCTTCCTAAATCAGTGTTCTGGTCGTGGTTCTCTCTCGTCGAGCCCTCCTTCCCCTTCTGTGGAGCCTCGGTTCTCTTTCGTTGAGCTTTCGTAGGTCGCGCATTGAAACCCTAATTTTCCCTCATTCGAACCATGATTGTGCGGCCTTGGTACCATGGTTAATTGGTAAGTAATGTTTAATTCTCATTGAGCTAAATTTTTGAATTGCAAAAACCCTAATCCTCTTTTTCTCTCATCCATTTTCGATTTATGCAATTCCTCGCGTGATAAGGTTCTATTTCTTCCCCGCAAAGCTATTTTGCACGAATTTCTTTTTTCTACATTTATTTCCTCTTGTTAATCACCCAAGATTTAAAGCTTTTGTTGCACTAAAAAACAGATACTTTTCGTGCTTGCGTTTTGATTTTCGCAATGGCCTCCAAAGCTCCTAGATCGAGGATTGGTCACGAGAGTAGAGCCAAACTGCAAAAGGTTAGTTTGCGTGTTCATCTTCTTCATAGTCGTCTCTCAGCTTTTTAATTTGTTTTTGTTTTTTGTTTGGATAATTCCGGCTTTGAATGATACTGCTGTTACTGGTTGAGAAATTAAAAAGAAACTTATTAATAATTATTTAAATAACACTTGTGGTGATTGAAATTGACTAATAAGAAAAAGAACGGTAACAGAAAGAATAGTAAATATTTTATTCTTTTTCTATGAAATCTATTTTCAAGTTTTTTGTCCTTTTCATTTGGCACAGAAAGAAGCAAGACATAATCGACAGGCACTGTAGAAGATTGTAGTTACAGACATGCCGGCTTGAGCATTGGTATTCTTAGTAATGAATAGGAAACCATAATTTGTGGAATTCATATTCAGAGCTCAAAGATATGCATAAATAACAACTTGGTAACCATAATAGGTTTGTAATAAGCTGCATATCAGTTCATAGTTGAAACTGAAGATGGGGGAAGCTACAGAGAGGTATTCTTGCTTTTTCTCTCACAAGTTTGAGATACCAATTATATTGCTGTATTCAAAATATACATTTTCTGAGTCCCTTTGACCTTTGGGATGTGGTTGAGTTGATCAGGTATGCAGTGGTGACAGGAGCAAATAAAGGGATTGGATTAGAGATAGTAAGGCAGTTAGCTTCAGAAGGAATAAAGGTGGTACTCACTGCAACGAATGAAGAGAGGGGTCTTCAAGCATTGGAGACACTCAAAGCCTCTGGTCTTTCTCATCTACTGTTGTTTCATCAGCTAGATGTGGCTCATGATGCAAGTGTAGCTGCTTTTGCAGCTTTTATCAAATCCAAATTTGGTAAACTTGATATTCTGGTAAAATCAGACTTTCATGCTTCTCTCTTTTGTTTGTTCTAAGTTCAAGTTTGTCTCATAAATCTTCCGTGCTTAAGCTTCACTGAATGAAAACTTTAAAGACAAAATTATTTTATTATAGTTTTTAAGATGGTATCAGTATAATCTAAAACTTGTTTTGTCGTGCCTCTCTTATCTTCTGCTATCATATTACTCACTAATATCAAGAAGTATGCTTGAGATCTTATATTTATTAGAGATAAAATAAATTTATTATATATAAATGGAAACAAATCAAATTTTTCCAAGTTTGTTTCATTAAGACGTTTGAATATTTCTTATTATTTCTCTTTCTAACTTTTCATGAAAATCTCATCTCCAACCAAAGTCTTCTGTTTTTTGCTCATTTGTTAAACGAATTCATTGGGTTTGTATAAAAATTGTTCAAACCTGTTGGTGTGTGCATTAACCATTACTTTTAATGATACTTTTAAGACAGTAGAGGCACTAGAGGTTAAAAAGAGATTTCATTGAATCAATTTGACAGATTCCTTTTACATCTAGTCATCATTTGATTAAGATAAATTTTTGTAATGGCTTGAAGGGAATCAATTCTTTACAAATGGTAACCTTTTGTTTTAGCATGTTTCAATATGAAATGTTGTTCTATGCAGGTTAACAACATTTACAAATGGTATATATTTTGTTTCCCAGATATATTTATCTATGGTTTGGTTAATATCTTAAAAGGAGTTATATAATTTACAATGTGTGAATTGACTTGCAGATAAGATACTGGACAAAAGCAATGGAGATGTGGCTATAGATACATATCACCGTTATAAGGTATATGATTTCTTCAAAGTAGTATTTTATTAAGTCATTCTTAAGATATGATAAATTAATTCTTACTATATCTTGAGTATTGTGTTTGTTTTTAGTTTATTCTATTTTAATCGTTGATGCAATATAATAACATTTACATTATACATAAATTTACAGGAAGATGCTAAATTTATGAAGAATATGAACTTGGATTCATACAGATTCTCGATTTCTTGGTCCAGGATTCTACCAAGTAAGTCAAATGCTGAACAATGTCATCAACGAACTATTGGCTAATGGTAAGGTTCAAACTCAGATTTCTTTTATCTCATCACATTCTTCTGTTATCAATGGTGGTATATGACAATTAAATATGAACATTTGTAGGTATAAAACCACTGGTAACTCTTTTCCATTGGGATCTTCCCCAAACTTTAGAAGATGAATACGGTGGCTTCCTAAGTCCTCTCATAATGTGAGTTTTGATTCCAAAGTATTAATTACTTTACTCTTGGAAAATTCAATAGCTAGTTTTGTTGATCAAACACCTGTATCATACTGGATTGAACTTCATTAAACTTTTCTTTGTCATTGCAGGTTGGAAAAGCTATAACAAAAGATGATAAAGCTCAAACATAATTGTTCTGGTTGTGATTACAAGTTGCTAAATTAGTATTGAAGTCCAAAGTGTTATTACTACAGAGAGGTATATGATTCAAATGCTACATAAATATTTTATTGTATTAGTTGGTTAAAATCTTGTTTAATATATATTTGTATAGTGTGGATGCAGGGCATATATATTTATTGTATGGGATGTTAGTCATGATTGATATATTGTTATATATATTACATTTATTACACCTCTAACAGTAGAAGTACAACTAACAATGGAAATTCAAAATCAAATGCAGACAGTTTAGATGCATTGAGAAAGGATCCTGAAGCTGTCACCTCTAACAGTAGAAGTACACAATTCCTTTTTTTGATGTTTTGGTCACTCAATTGTATGGAACTAGTAATTAGAGGAAAAAAATTAATAAGAGTAAATGCATATTGTTGCAGTGACTGCAAAACTGTTTGTCCACTTGATTAGTATGCCAGAATCAATTGATGTCTGATTCACAAGAAATGAAAAACTTGTCAATTTCCAAATTCAAAACGATAGAATTTATAAACACACCCTAATGCCTATTATTTCGAAATTATAAAAAACTAATCAATCAATTTGTGGAAATTAGTTAATTCAGATTTTAAAACGTTTTTAACTTCTACATCTGACTTTTACTGCATGACATCACTAAAATGATAGCATTCTGTTTTTCAAGAGTTGAAATATTACTTGTACTTTTAATGTTTTTTCATTTCACAATTTAAGGGGGCTAAAATCCATTGGTTTGGAGAAGTTTGTTGCTTGTTAATATAATAAAAGAACTCCATCGGTACAGTTTTTGATTGGGTTATACCTTTTAGTACTAAATAAAAAAAATCAGGGTGGGTTATTACTTCTATAAGTTTTGCCACATGTACCTGTTTGTATGTTGAATTGGAGACTGATGCAAGCTGATTGAAATTGGAAGTAATTTAACATGTTGTTATTTATACTAATTGTTGTTTTGTTTTTCAAACAAGAGTACATAATATCAACTACAAAACCTAGACCCTGCTGTTACACATTTTTACTATATTAAATGAAAGTGTTTCATTTACTCTTGGAAACTGTTGCCAAAACTTCCTTTTACTTCATACACAATATGACCTTATGAACTCGGGTAAATGCCTGTTGAAAGATGCCATGCCATTTACTTGCTGTAAGAAAAAGAAGTTTGTGCAATCCTAGATGCATTATTTTCTTAAATTTAATTTTGGTCAGTGCTCATCCTTTTTTTGGTTCTATGAATTTGTTTTATAAAATTATAAAACAATTTTTAATGTGTACATCTATGGGAAATAAGCATTTCATATTTCCCAACTTTAAAGCTTAGGCCCTTACAATATGGTTTCATAGGTGCTATAAACATCTATTACTGGAAAGATGATGAGTGTTAATCTATCTTTCATGAGCGTCTTGCAAATTATTGACTGATTCTTGCTACAGAAATGCTTGAGAGGGAGAAAAGTTGTCAGAACAGAACAGTCTAAACTACGAGAGAAATTTCTTAGCATCTATGGGGAGAACTGTCAGAATTTACACAGGTGAAATTGGATTGTTTACTCTGAATTGTTGCATGACATCTATTTGCTTCCTTTCACTCGGTTTCTCTAAAAATTATTTATTTATTTAGTGTAGTCTGACCCAAACTCTGCACTATTATAACTGAAGTTAATGCCACTTTATTTGCATTCAGGAATGCTTTTGGTCCAGATTCAGATTTCGTCCGTCAGTTCCTCTATTTCTTTAATGCAGTGGCAAAAATAGCAGTGGTGCTGCTATCCAGGAGCTGGATTTGTCCAGCAACTTTTTCAACGGGACACTTCCAAATTCTTTGCTCGAGAACTTGGCAGCAGCTGCTGCAGTTGGAGGAAGTTTGGTGTCTTTGAATGTTAGTAATAACAGCTTCATAGGTCATATTCATACTAAATTTGATAGGAAGTGTTTTATGATCTATTTAATTTATCCTTCACTAATAATTTATTTCAAAAGTCATATATATGTTGATTAATAGTGTTGGTGAATATGCATTAGGGATAAGTTGTATTATAGTGTATATACTGTAAGGTCTGCTTGTATATTGTGCATGGGAAACTGCTATAAACAGAGTATTTATTTAGCTCTTCTGAAACCATTATATACGGATTTATCCGTATATAAGTTATATACGGATAAATCCGTATATAATTTCCGTATATAAATTATATACGGATTTATCCGTATATAACTTATATACGGATAAATCCGTATATAATTTCCGTATATAAGTTATATACGGATAAATCCGTATATAACTTATATACGGATAAATCCGTATATAATTTCCGTATATAAGTTATATACGGATTTATCCGTATATAAATCTAGCTACGACAGTATTATATACGGATTTTTGTCCGTATATAATCCGTATATAAACACGTATTATATACGGATTTCGGGTCTTATATACGGATTTTTGCTGTATGTAATACGATTTTTTCTTGTAGTGCCCCCTCTTGGTGTGAGAAATTGAGTCATTCTATTTTAACAGCATATATTCAACACCAACGTACTTTCAATCCAACTCACTTTGTTGCCAATGAAACTTTGATTCTTCACTTTCACTTATGTACGAACCGAATCCCAATTTATCTTGTCCCCTTTAATGTTGAATCCGTAATTTCCTTTCTAGTCAAAGCTTTGTCAATCCCTAATTTACCACGACATCAATTTCGTTTTTTATTTTTCTAAGCACTCCTAATTTCCACATCGTAGTGCCCTACATATTACATGTCAGAAAAAAAATGTCACTACATCACAAAATTTTCAAGTCAACATACACAATAAGTCAATGTTATTGATTTCAACAGCGTGAATAAAAAATAACTTAATTTATGAACATTAAACGGTTTGGGGACGAAATTGAATTTTTTTTTAAAGTGGATATCAAGCAAACACATTGTCCGAAAGTGGGTACCAAACGACCAACTAAGCCTAAAATTTTGTATATAAATAGTGTTGAACATATAAGCGTTTAAAGAAAAGAATCGTCTAGGAAAAGCACGTTAAACGATGTAATAAGACTTACAAACAGTTTTGTAAAATTAGAATTAACATGTTTTATCATCTAAAGATCATATATGAAATGCTATGCTTCCTAAATGATGTTTCTATCAAATGAGCTTACATGTGCCAAAATGTTTTGAAACGCAATATGCCTAAACGATTAGCAATGCTTAGAACATTTATTGCATGTACGAATAGTACATATTTGCTTGTATGTTTTGTTTTCTTTATCTGTGCATATCATGAAAATACAAGACTTTACTCAAATTCCTACACAAGATCAATACAAACATTAAGAGATAGGAAGACATTCCAAGAAAGTTTCCTTAGAGCTTCAAGCTCTGCAGAATCGTATAAGCTATTTTTGTCAAATTCAAGCAAAAGATTTATTGTTTAATTTTTATGATTTACTTAATTATGCACTTGAATTTTAAGCTCCAGCATAAGAACTATATACTTCTAAAGTGTATGTATATATATATATATAACTAGAGTTATCATTTGAATCTCTGGCCCATAGGTTGGTCTTGACCTTTTCTAAAATCAAGTCATATTTTTTTGGCCCACTTAATATGAGAATTTTTAAAAGCCACAACCCTCAAAACCCCATGTAAAGTGGGTTGGGACACGGTTAGGGTGGGGCTAGCTCCCAAAACTAAATTAGTTCCTTTTTAATGTATTTTTAGTTATTTCTTTCATTTGCTTTATAATTCCTCTCCAACACTTTTCAAGTTTCGCATGATGTTTTATTAATATCTTTTTTTCTTGTTCACTCCAAACATCTTTCTGCAATGTTGAATACCTAAGAAAAATTATAGTTTAAGAATTTTATTGCACAAGAGTAATTCTTTATTATCTAACAAAGTAGAGGTAGTTTTGATAGAAAACAGTGTAATGATTATTTTGGACAAATTTAAAAAAATGGAAGGTAATTTATATTTGCTTCTAATCATGAAAACTTATTATTCCTAATGAATATAATATAAATATTGATTTTATAAAAAGCTATTCAAAATAATTTTTAATTATAATCATATTTTAGATATATAATTTGATTACTTTGAAAACTTGAAAATATGTTTATGTTGTGTTTGTTCAAGCTTAAAAATAAAGTAATTTTGAAAAAAAATGTTCAAAATAAGGGATTTTTTATAAGTCCAAAAATTATTTATATTTGAATATAATCGTAAAAGCATATTTTCTTCTAATCATTCCGTGCTTTAAAAGTTTCTATGAACTTATTTTGATAACCTATTTAAAAAAGATTATATATAAATAAACTTTTAACTTAATTTTAGTTTTGACATGTAAAATATAATTAGTATGTTTCAATTTAAAAAGAAATGATTTTTTATCAAAAGAATCGTACATAAAAAAATCTAATAAATTATTATTTTTATAAAACAGTGTTAATATAACGTAAACATTTTTGTGTATCAAAATTGAATAAAATACACACAATTTTATAAAATTCAAAAGAAAAAAACTAGATATTAATACAATTGCATAATTTGATTTAGAAATGCATGACTAAAGCTTAGTGAGAGAATATTTGAATATTATTAGGAATAAAATAATTAACATGTTAAAAGAAAGTTCATGGGTTGGTCCTGACCCATAGGATTTTCTGGATATTTGGTCCTATGATCTTCTTTCATAGGATGTTTCACCCTGCACCTCCAACCCTTTTTACCCTACACCTCCAAAATTGTACAAAATCCCAAAATCGCCCCTATTTAAAACATTTTTAATTTTTAGAAAAACAGTTTTCTCTCAGATATATCTCTTTCTCTCCTTTGGATCTCATTCTTCTCCTTCCATCCTCTCTTTGCTATGCTCTGCCTCTTCGAGGCCTACAGGCAGCTTTTTCTTCTTCGTGTAGGTTGATCTTTGTTTTGTTGGTGGATCTAGACACACAATGTTCTTCGTTTTTCTCTTTTGTTGCTCTTTGTTCGTCCATTATCGTTGCCCAAATTGTTGGTGCATTGATTTGTTATATTTGTTTTCAATTTTATAGTATATTGAAGATATAGAAGAAGATTGTAGAGTAAGGATTTAGGTGATTAGAAGTTGTTCATGAGCAGTTTGACAACTGATATGCGTTGAATCAGGTTTGGAAACACGAAGGGGCTGAATCGGATGTCAAAAACTGATTCAGCCCCTTCGTATTTCCAACGCTGATACACCTATTTTTTTTCTAATGATTTAATGTTATATAAATTTTTTGTTTATATTTTTCACGATTTTAAATTTTTATTTGTAATTGATTAAATTTTTTTTGTTTTCAATTATTTAATGTTTTACTTGTCTTATAGTTTTTTATTTTTTTATAATTTGAAGATATTTTGTTAGCTTTTTTAAGAAATATTAGGTTTTTTAATTATATAATTCTTTTAATTAATTAAATTTATTTTGAATTAAAATTAATTGTTTGTAATTACTTAATACACATATATTTATCAATAAGATTTTATTATTTGATAGACATATATTTATATTAATTAATTAATTAATTGTATTTTGATTAGGTTTTGTTTTCATTTATTTTATGTTTTTTTATAGTTTTTTCATTTGAATTTAATTGTTTTATTTTAAATAATTAATTATTTATATTAATATTTGAATTAATTATATTTAATTGGAATTAAATAGTTTAGTTTGTAAATATTTAATATTAATTATAATTTTTTTGAATTCTACACAATTTATAGTTTTTTATTTGTAATAATTGTTAGAAATAAATAAGCTTGTTTCTCAACCGCAAAACAGGGGTGAATTGGTGATTTATAAAAACGAATGCTTTTCAAATATTTTTGTAAAGTTAGAATGATCTTTAAACTTTCTTATGATGTAAGTAAAGTGTGTATGCAATGAAATGTAAAGAGATGGAGAAAGAAGAACAAACACAATGTTTATCCTGGTTCGGCCTCAATGCCTACATTCAGTCACCCTTCCAATCAACCTTAGATTGAAGGATATTTCACTATAATGATTAGAGAATTACACCAAAGGTTTTACAGTGAACACACTCTCACAATGTAAACACCTTTCCCACTCAAACAATCAAATATAGAAACGATACACACACAGAACCATACGTTCTTGCTGCAGAAACCCTTTGAGATACCCCACTCAAAGTCCAAGAGCTCCTCACTCTTCTTCCTGTCGCGCACGACTAAGGACACAACACAATCAACAAGTGTATAAACCTTTTCAGATCACAACAAATACACCTTAGCAGTGCGAATAAGATCTGTTAGTCAAGCTCTCAAATTTCCTCTCAAGAATCCTTCAAGTTGCTTCAAGATCTTCGCTTCTTGATTCTTGGAGCGTTTATGTAATCTGCAAATCTTTCTTAGATCAAAACTATCAGATATCAAAGTGTACAATTGATCAAAAGTCTCAAAATTACAAGCAATGCGTCAATTTATAGTTTTTATCATATCAGATGCAAAGTAATCGATTATGTTAGTAATGTAATTGGTTGCATAAAAACCACGTGTAACAGAATTACAACTAACACAGCTTTTAATTGAATGCACAATTAATGTAATCGATTTGCATTTATTGTTAGTCAAACATATTTAAAAATATGACCGTTAGCAGTTATGACTAAGCTGAAAACAATTTTCAAAAGATAACATACTTAATTGATTACATAAAATTTGTAATCGATTAAGCTAGCACTTAAACATATTTTTAAAACTTTTTTCCCATCAAAAACTCATCACAGCACATTTTAAAGTGATATATGCAAAGACACGGGTTTTAATCGATTTACCACTTAATGTAATTGATTCAAACTTGTTGTTTTGTCATAGTTCAAAATATAAGCTTTTGTGCTTGTGGTTTTCATCACACTAAAACATACAGTATGCATACAAGGATATAATCACATCATAATCACAGTACTATGCATAACCAACAGTATGTTAACATATGCATTGATCAACAATAAGCAATTTCATATTCACATATGTATTTCATCACATAGAGACACATTTTTGTTATGTCATGACAACATCTGTGTTGTTACAGTCAATTTGTTGTCATCATAAAAAACAAACACTCAAGGAAGTGGGTTCAACACTCACATTGCTCCCCTTATCAATAATAATATATTAATGAATTAATTAAATTAATTTAATTTTATTGTTTTCAATTATTTAATGTTTTATTTGTTTTATAGTTTTTTTAAATTTTGATAATTTTAAGATATTTTGTTACTTTTTTAATGAAATATTACTAATTTATAATTATTAAAATATTTTAATTAATTCAATTTTTTTGAATTAAAATTAATTGTTTGTAATTATTTAAAAAATATTGAAATTTTTTATAATTTTATAGAATTGAATGATTGATTAGTTTTATAGCTTTTTAAGTTTTTATAATTTGAAGATATTTTTTTAGCTTTCTTTTGTTTATAATTGTTTAATAATTATTTAAAATTTGTATATTTTTTTTTGAAATTTAAGTTTTTTGTTTGTAATAATATATTATTTAATTTTATAATGACATAATTATATGAATGAATTAGTTAATTTGATTTGAAAAAAACAAAAATTGTGACATCCCACAAGCATGATATATTATAGACGTCATCATCTTCCTATAATAGAACAGTTGGAGTAAGACTGACAATTCAGTTAAGGTTACAATCATCCAAAATATCACCAGAATTTGAAAACTTAAACATAAAGGACTACTATAGAGTATTTTCAAAGTAATACAACTAAATTAAGACCCTAGAAGTACTAAGCTGTAGCATCCCCATCCTCCAGCACTTGCTCCAGGGACACCTCCTCAACATCTGCTCACATCCAAGTGGATGATCATTGCAAAAGAAAAGCATACACAAGCAACACACAAACACAGAAGCAAGGGTGAGCTAGGTATAAAAATCATATTATACAATCACACACAACATGCAAATCAAAGCATATACATATTAGACTACACCATTAAGACTTGTTTCACTTTAAACTTGACTCGTCTGGACTAGAATGATTGTCGAGCTATGGTGGGTCATGCACTCGTGGTGGCCTTTACTGCTTTGCAAAGTCATTGCCATTGGGTTTCACCCTACCACACTCACGAGGTTAGTTTGTTATCACTCACCTTGGCCATACTGGAAGCACCCAAGACTAGGACCTCCTGCTACTACTCACGACATGATTTAATCCTCTCTACTTGAGAATGATTGACCATTGTAGTTTCAGGATAACCCTTAAGACTGAGCTACCATGCAAATCATTCTAAACACTAAGGGCACCACTATGAATCTTCTCCTTGAAGATCATGGAATTACGTCCAATAATATAGGGCACCACCATGTAACCTCCCATGGAGATCCATGGAATTACGTCCAATAACATAAGGCACCACCATGTAACCTCCTTTGAGATCCATGGAATTACGTCCATCAACCATACTTTTCACTTTCAACACAACAATACATCACACCTTCACATACTTTCAATTTAACCACATTACAACAATCATACTTTACACGAAAATCATCACACACACTTAATTTACCCAAAACTATAGCTAAAGAACTTGAACCAAACGCTAGGAGCTTTGGCCGAGCACTTAGAGCTTTGGCCGAACGCTATGAGCTTTGGCCAAGCACTTAGAGCTTTGACCGAACGCTATGAGCTTTGGCCGAGCACTATGAGCTTTAAGATCGAACGCTATGAGCTTTGGCCGAACACTTAGAGCTTTGGCTGAACACTTAGAACTTTGAGACCGAACGCTATGAGCTTTGGCCGAGCACTTAGAGCTTTGGCCGAACACTTAGAGCTTTGAGACCGAGTGCCAGTACAAGACCGAACACTCTTTAAGAGACCGAGTGCCAATACAAGACCGAACACTCTTTAAGAGACCGAGTGTTAGTACAAGATTGAACACTCTTTAAGAGACCGAACGGTCATGAACTGGTAAGACTCAAAAGAGACCAACCCAATTATGACCGAGAGCAGCACAAGACCGAACGGTCAACTACAGCGATATGCATATTCTGCAAAATTCTGCATAATTGCGAACAGAAACCCAACATGACCATTTCTAACCATTTTTACTAACTTCTAACAC
>NC_142170.1:31897492-32038915 GCF_029865625.1 Vigna umbellata | reverse complement strand
AGACAGTAAATAAACATGTATGCATGAATTTGATCAATGGGAAAAACAGAATACAAACACTTCAATGAAATATATGGATGAGTATGTTGTTGGGGTTATCAATTTCATCTTGTCCACTCTCATATACTTTACGAATTCAACATTCTTTTCATCAATTGTTAATGCCACTCTCTAAATCACCTTGCAAGAAGGCCTATCCTTAATTACGAGTTCATACAATTCCTATCATTCCTAGTAATTAGTTCTGAAGAGCAGGAGCTTAAAGGCAACCAATATACTATTGGGAGAAATTCCCTGGATCTAGATTTCCCCGTACGTTCCCGTATCGACAAAATCAATGATCATGGCAATGAATGAGTTAAACAAAGCAAGCATTAAGCAAAGAGGAAAAACCCTAACTAATGATGAAAGAAAGCAAAAGTCTTAAAAGTAAGATGTTAAAAAAAATTCCATATATGAGAGTTTCACAAGACTACATTGATTCCCCAACAACAATATAAGGTTTAGTTCACCATATTCATGGTGAAACTAGATGAATAATAATGGAAGAATGAAAGATAAAACTCTAGAAAGGTGAAGAGGTAGCCTGAGCATCCAAGATCCTCCTTCAAACGGGTGGAAAAGAGAGTATTTGCTTCGTTTCTGCCAAAGATACAAACCCTAGGACGTCCTAAAGCTTATATACTATTCTAAAAATACAGAAAAATTAGGCCCAAGCCCATAAAAGTGCCGCTCAGCAGTAAACTGCCGCTCAGCGGTAAGTGCGTGAGTTGGTCTCTTCCCCTCAGCTGCCATTTTGCCCCTCAGCGGATCAAACGTGACCTCCTGAGTGCCGCTCAGCGGTAAACTACCGCTGAGTGGTACTTGCGGCTTCTCCTTTTGCACTTTTTGATGTCTTTTCTGATTCCATCTCTCTCCTTCTTCACTTCTTTCACCAAATTCATCTTAAAACCTACACAAAAACACTGAAATCAAGCATAAACCTATCCAACTCTCTTATTTCTGAAAATATGACCAAAAGCATGATTTCAAGATAGTTTCTAAGTGTTAAAGGTTGCTTTTAGTATTAATTTTAAGCATGAAAATAACAGTTTTTCAACTGTTATCACAACCCCAAACTTAGAACTTTGTTTGTCCTCAAGCAAACAAGATGTAACTCAATCTTCTACCAATTCATATAATGGTTCACTCATTAACAAATCTTCTTTTCAAGATAAGTAAAGACTTCAATCAAACTTATGACTAAGATTTCAATCAAGACGTGCACATGCTTTGGTGTTCACGAAGTCACTTAATATCCAACAAATGTTATTTTTCATGAATGATCAACCAATTAAGCATGGATGTTCATGTGCTCATGGATTATTTCCTCACTAGGTAAAGTGTTTCACTCAAACACAAGTGTATAAGAGGTAATCACTCATTCACTCCACTGCACAATCTAACATGAATTAACTTTGCCTTTCATTTAACCACAATCAAAAACATTCACAAGCATGCGTCATCACAAGGACTTTTCAATGGCTTATAACGTGGCTGGGCTAAAAAGAAAATTGGTTTTTCTGGATTACAAAACCCTTGAGTTAAGAGAATCATATCAACACAATCATTCTTATTTTTCCCAACTTTCCTTTGCATTGAGCTTTGCCTTTTCTTTTCTTTCTCTTTTTCTTTTCTTTTCACATTCTTATTTCTTAGCTCAATGCTTTTCCTTTTTCTTTTTCATGCTTTCCCAACATTTATCAATACCACACAAGATTTCCTACTTAACTCAAGGTAAAACTTTTCAACAAGGGTTTTCAAATTATGTTCAAGGCTAAGGGTTCAAAGGATAGAAGACAAAGTGTTCTCTTTTAGTGGGCTAACTTTATGAATTTGGCCAATAAAAAGGGTTACCAACAAACGGCCTTGATCATATGATGCAAACAAGCAATTGATTCAATCATAGAAAACCTGGGCAAAATCATTCATGCTTTCAAAGTAATAGTATTCAATCATAACAACTCTGGAGCTTAAAACCTCACATATAAGCTCATTCACATTTGACATACACATCCTGCTTAATCTCACAATCACAATCACAATATCATGCATTTGTTCACAAAGCTTGTGAATCACCTGTATAAGTATTTTATGTGCACATCTCAACATCAATCAATCTCAAAGCATCATCAAGCATTACTTATCACACAATCAAAATCATAAGCAAACCATCATAACAAACCAAGTTTCCAATTGAGTACATCAACCCTAATCTAAAACAAAAGTAAATAAGTTCAGAACACTAAACCAAACAAAAGCATAAGTCCTGCTCTAATTATGATAACATTCATCAATAAATGCTATCTCAGCTCCTCATCAATCTGACCTGTCATCTGTATCTTCCTCTTCTTCCTCATCTTACACATAATCAAATGCATCATCATCATCATCAACTTCATCTTCATCCATCTCCCTAACTGAAGCTTCAGCTGCTTCAGCTCTGCCTCCTTGTACCGACTCTTCTGGCCAAGCTACCACATTATGGAACTCCTTCATAGTCCATCTGTGAGCTGGAGGTGTATCATACATTCCAACAATCATCTCAGCAGTAGGCACCTGCCCTCTGTGGATAGACTGTAACTGAGCACCTATAAGAGACATGTACATGTCCCTCATTTGGAACGGTTCTGCATCATGTGTCTCAGCAGATGTCTGACTCTGTGCTTGCCCTCTCTCTGTACGAGTACGGCGTGGTGGAACTGGTTGAGCTGCTTCCTCACCTCCACAGTATTATCTATAATAGGCCTCATCAATTGCTTTCCTTGGCCTTTCAAATGGTGGAGCAGAAGTATCCACCCCAGCTATCTTGCAAAGGTGTGTGATTAAAGAAGGATGTCCTAAGGGTGCTTTATTATTTGTGGTATTAGCACACACCCTGATCTCATCAGCTATCACCTGCCCAATATTGACATTTAAGTTCCTGATAGCACAGTAAATGAAGAGTGCCCTGCTAAGAGTAATATCTGACACATGAGAACATGGCTGAATGTTGGCATGGGAAAACGCCATCCAATACTTTGCAAGAGGAGTCAAGTCAGTCCTCCTAATATTCACCACAGCGCCAGTTCTATTCCTTTGAAAATGTCCTCCAGCTATACATAGAACTCTCTCCACATCCTCAAAATCAGCACCTTCCTCCATACAGAGAGCAAATTGGCACTGCTCACCAGCCCACACAGTATCCAAGAAGTTGTTAATGGAATCAGGATCATACCTAATAGCATGGCCTCTGACATAGCCTAGGTAGTTCTCAGCTGGATAATCACCAATCTTCCTTGCATTGGTATATAATTCTTTTACCACAACTATATTTGCAGGTGCAGGGTATGTGGCTAGCTTCCCCCAATCATTCCCTAACAATTGCTCTCCAAATTGAGGAGCAAAGTTAGGTATCATTCCAACCTTTCTCTCCATAAGGAGTCTCCTATCTTGGACCACCTTGAAGTGCTTCTCATGTTTTCGAGATAGGAACCTACTAGAATGGGGTTGTTCTGGTTCCTTTTCTTTTCTCTTGGATGCCATGGTCTTCAATCTTTTGCCTGAAGAGGATGTCATTCCTACAATCAAACACAGATACAAAACCACAGAACATGTTATTAATCATTAGTAAAACACAGAACACACCTCATTTCGAAGCTAAACCACCGTTGAGGGTCAAAATTACCCCTCAGCGCCACCAGTACAGCAATCCAGAACACAATGGATAAAAAAAAAATTCAAGTCTGGTAGAGTGCCGCTCAGCGGCAATTTACCCCTGAGCGATGACTCTGCAAATTTTTGAGAAATTCCTTTTTAGACTGTCCTAACTCCACCCACATGCAATTTTCAGTTTTCCAAATCAAAATCATGCAGTTCAATCGGTTCAAACATCAATTTAATCATCAAATCATGCATAGAAATCAAAACCCCTAAATATTCATGCTTTAACAATCACATTCAAACTCAAGAACCCTAGAATGAACAAAATGCTTTACTTACTTGGGTGGAGATGCTAGATGCAATGAGAATGCTTCCAAGCTAAGATGCTCTCTTCCAACCCCAAACTTAGATGGAACACTAGTAAGAAAGTGAGTGGAAGAGAGATTTTCTCAAGAGGGAAAAAGGGAAAAGATGTGGAGAACCTTGGAAAAGGTATGTAGGAGTGTGTGCAGAGAAGAGCCTGAAAATAGAAGCTTATGCTCAGCTTAGGGTATAAAAATACCCTAATGGGCTCGAGTCTCGCTAAGGGGCAACCAAAGCCCATTCTGCGATAGTACCGCTCAGCGGTAATTTGCCGCTGAATGGCACTTTCGTGAAGTGGTCTTCTTCTTCCTTGCTTAACCTAAGTGCCTCCTAAACATGCCCCTCACTGGTTCCCTGCAATTCAATTTTCAGATTACTCATGCAAAACCCTATTATGCAGCTAAAGCAGAATAAACAAAATATAATCAATCAACTGGGTTGCCTCCCAGGTAGCGCTTGTTTAACGTCACGAGCCTGACCCAAAATCCTCCAACACCCATCAGTAGGTGCAAAACTTTCTTACTGTCTCAACCGGAATCGCGACGGGACGACGATCCAAAAAGAAACGCGTTTTAGAAAAGAGATTTGGAGTCGCCACCATAGTTTATTATGGGAAACTACGGGAAAACCATAAAACGATAAAGCACAGTCCGCGAAAACCAGATTCTGGGTTCGGGAGTCGGTTACGCGTGGGGAAGGTGTTAGCACCCCACAACGCCTGCCCTAAGGCAGTACCTTTAACTAAATGCACGAATATGATGTGGTTTTCAAAATGTTTAACTATCCCCTAAAATAGAATTCTAAATAAACAAAACATATTTTTTAGTTTTTTGAGCCCGACAAGGATTGACCTTGCTCCTACGTATTCTCATTCAAAATGAGAAATCAGGGTTACGTAGTTCTTTTAGAAAACTGCTTGCAAATTTGTTTGAAAATTGTTTAGAAAATTTTGTTTGGAAAATGATTATGGGTAAATTTGGATTTTTGGGAAAGTAAACCTGACAAGGGCTAGCCTTGCTCCTACGTATCTCCACTTTTGATGGAGAATCAAGGATCACGTAGTTCTGGGGGGAAGATTGCTTGTTGTTTAAAATTGTTGATGTTTTTGGGTTTTTTTTTGAAGATTTTATACCTTTTTTGTATTTTGTTTTTTAGAAAGAGAAAAGGTTTTTAGCACAAGGACGATGCGTGCGATCACACATGTGCTTAAACCTTTAAAATATATTTTTGTAATTTTAGAAAAGAAGAAGAAAAGGTTTTAGCACAAGGACGATGCGTGCGATCACACATGTGCCTAAACCTTTAAAATATATTTTTTGTAATTTTAATTAAGAAAGCGAAAAGGTTTTTAGCACAAGGACGATGCGTGCGATCACACATGTGCCTAAACCCTTAAAACATTTTTTTGTAATTTCAATTAAGAAAGAGAAAAGGTTTTCAGCACAAGGACGATGCGTGCGATCACACATGTGCCTAAACCCTTAAAACGTATTTTTTGTAATTTTAATTAAGAAAGAGAAAAGGTTTTCAGCACAAGGACGATGCGTGCGATCACACATGTGCCTAAACCTTTAAAACGTATTTTGATAAATTCCTTTATTTAAATTGTAAATATTGCATTATTAAATATATATTTTAGGATAAGTAAATATGTAGAATGAGTAGATAGAAGAAAATAAAATAATAAATAAAATAAAAATAAAAGAAATAAATAAAACAAATGAAATAAGATAGACAAAATAAATGAAATAGAATAAAATGAAATAAGAAAAACAAACAAATAAAAATAACGAGCGTTGGGGGGAATTATGAACGGACGTTGAGAAAAATAGCCTGGACGACGAGCGTTCGTGGGTAATATGACGAACGTATGTTGAGTAAAGGAGCCTGGATGACGAGCGTTCGTTGGTGGAGATAACGAGCGGACGTTTAGAACAGGAGAGTGGATGACGAGCGCTCGTTGGTGGAAATGTCGAACGGACGCTGGGAAAGGAGGCTTCATGACGAGCGTTCGTTGGGGACGAGCGTTCATTGGGCGATGACGAACGAATGCTAGGAAAGGGGCTGAATGACGAGCGTTCGTTGGGGAACTGACGAACGGACGCTCGGAAAGGGGCTGAATGACGAGCGCTCGTTGGGACGAGCGTTCGTTGGGCGATGATGAACGGATGCTGGGAAATGGGCTGAATGACGAGCGCTCGTTGGGACGAGCGTTCGTTGGGGAATTGGCGAACGGACGCAGGGAAACGGGCTGAATGACGAGCGCTCGTTGGGGACGAGCGTTCGTTGGGGAATTGGCGAACGGACGCTGGGAAACGGGCTGAATGACGAGCGTTCGTTGGGACGAGCGTTCGTTGGGGAATTGGCGAACGGACGCAGGGAAACGAGCTGAATGACGAGCGCTCGTTGGGGACGAGCGTTCGTTGGGGAATTGGTGAACGGACGCTGGGAAACGGGCTGAATGACGAGCGTTCGTTGGGGAATTGGTGAACGGACGCTGGGAAACGGGCTGAATGACGAGCGCTCGTTGGGGGACGGGCTGAATGACGAACGGATGCTGGGAAATGGGCTGAATGGCGAGCGCTCGTTGGGACGAGCGTTCGTTGGGGAATTGGCGAACGGACGCAGGGAAACGGGCTGAATGACGAGCGCTCGTTGGGGACGAGCGTTCGTTGGGGAATTGGTGAACGGACGCTGGGAAACGGGCTGAATGACGAGCGCTCGTTGGGAACGAGCGTTCGTTGGGGAATTGGTGAGCGGACGCTGGGAAACGGGTTGAATGACGAGCGCTCGTTGGGGGACGGGCTGAATGACGAACGCTCGTCGGGGGACGAGCGTTCGTTGGGAAATTGGCGGACGGACGCTGGGAAACGGGCTGAATGACGAACGCTCGTTGGGGACGAGCTTTCGTTGATGAATTGGCGAACGGACACTGGGAAACGGGCTAAATGACGAACGCTCGTTGGGGACGAGCGTTCGTTGATGAATTGGCGAACGGACGCTGGGAAAAGAGGCTGAAAGACGAGCGCTCGTTGTGGACGAGCGTTCGTTGGGGAGATGGTCACCCAAACGGTCCGTCCAAGAAGTTGACGGACGGACGTTCGGAGAGGGGGTAGATGAGGAACGTTCGAAAAAGGCCGAAAAACGTGCGTTTATTATGGGCTTGGCCCACCCGGTGGTTTCTAACCTAGAATTCCCCTAGGGGTTCTCTGACTCTACACTCAATGCTGCTTCCCTCCATCGAGACCCAGGTCTCTTTCTCTCTCTGACCAGGAAAAGCTGGGGCTGGGATTGCCTCCCTTGAACACCTGCGCCATTACTTCTTCCAACCAGCCACCGCGCCACCACCTTCCACCCGTCTCGGCATCGGCGGCGACCCGAAGCACCACAGGAACCACGGCGTTCTCTCCCCTTCTCTCTCGCACTAACCTAGGGTTGAGGCTCTTCCACCTTGGGCACCTCCTGCCGCCGCCTCTGCCAGAGCCGGCCACCGTCGCCTCTAGCTGGAGCGCGCTTCTTCACCGGCGCCACCAGTGTCACTTTCCTCCCTCTCCGTTCGAGGGCTTTCTCGGCTGCTAATCGTCCCCGCAAAACCACATTTCCCTCTCTTCTTCCCCTAATTTTTATCGTTTTTTATTGATTTACTGATTAATTTGAAAATTACGAGTGTGTGTTGTGTACATCTGAATGTGAGGGGTGAATGCTGGATTTGTTCTGCCTTATGTGTTGGTTGGGTTATGCTTGTTGGAGGTGGCGTCGGAGATGTTGGGGAGATGAGAGTGATGATGCTGGAAGTGGTGCTGGAGATGAAAGTGGTGAGAGGAAGAAAAGGGACGTTGGGAGTGGATTATGGTTGAAGATGGAGATGAGGTGTTGAAAATGAAGAAGGTAAGGGATGAAAATGATGGGTTGGCCGTGGGGTGTTGGTAGTAGTGTTAGAGATGATGATGCTGGAGGTGGTATAAGGATGAAGATGTTAGGTGCCCCCGTGGTATAAGGATGAAGATCATAGGTTGTTTGGCTGTGGGATAAGGTGTTGTTGATTGGAAATGAAGGGAAACTTGAAGGGTGAAAATTGGGAGTGGAAGAAAAGGGTGGCTGGAAGGGTGTTGGTTACTATAGTAGTCGGAGACGATGGTGAAGGTTCAGATACAGGACCAATCTTAAACAGAGCAATATCAAGCGTAAAAAACGCAATAACAAGTATAAAAAGGCAATAGCAACCATAAAAGCTCCAGTGTTCATTCCATCATACATGACAATATGAACGAGTGAAGTAGTTGCTTACCTCTTGGAGCTCCTATGCTATTGCTTGGCGTCTCTAGTAGCTGCTGCAACTGCGATTGAAGTTGGTGCTGGTAGTGAAGATCTCCAGGAAAATCCCCTTCTCCCTTGAGTGGCTGACTTCTCCCTTCTCTTTTGCTGTAAATAATGTCTCTTGTTCTTCTTTGCAGGTGCCAATGGTGAAGGTCCCCCAACAGTCCTCACCAATGATCGAAGATGATGGATGCCCCCAAACAACCCCCGCTGTGTGTATATTTGCTCCTTGCTTTTCTGTCCCAAAACCAGAATTCTCCTTTTCTCTACTCTCTCTGTGCTTTTGCAATTCTCTATGTGCTTCCCGAATCGTTCCGTACCCAGCCCGTATGTCCAAATCGCCTTGTACCAATTTCGTACACCCCTAACGCATCTGCCACCACTCGCTCTCTGCAGAAAACCGTTTCTGCCTCTCCCCCTCCAGCACATACCCTGTTCTTTTTTCTTGTCCCCCAAACCCAAAACATTCTCTCTTTTCTCGTATCTTTTGTCATCATTTTTTTTTTAAGACAAAAATGCCTTTTTTCTTCTTCTTCTTTTTTAGTTATATAATATTAGAACAAAATAAAATATAAAGAGATAAAACTAGAAAAAAAACAAAAATGAAAATAAAATAATAAAAATATTAATAAAAAAAATAAATAAAAAAAAAAGAAGAAAAGAAAAAGAATAAGTAAAGTGAGAAATAAAAATAAAAATAAAGATAACATAATATAAAAATAAAATCAAGCATAATAAATAAATACTAAAAAAAAAAAAAAAGTCATAAAATAAATAAATCAACAAAAATAAAATAAAAATAAAAGGATAAAAGCAAAAATAAAGTAAAACAGTAAAGATAAAAAATAAAAATAAAAATAAAAATGTAAAAGCCAAAAAAAAAATCGATCCGGACGAAATTTGGTATTGACAGCTGCCCCTCTTTACTTAGATTTTACTATATAATATGACAAAGTGATGTTTTCATATTATATTGTGAAAGATAAGTAAAGATAGAAATACTAATTTCGTCTGGATTTCTAAGGAGGCGAAATGAAGGAAAATGAATACGAGACCTAGGTTAAAAAAATCGATGAAGAATGTGAGATTGCAACATAAACGACCATTGCCGAGCAGAGGGCCCAAAATCACAGAAAAACTAGAGGCGCTAGACAAGGCTGGGCTTGAAACGCTGAACCAAAACCGTGCCTGAGCGGAACGAGGTGTACAAACCTCGTGGAGGGTTACAAACCCTATGGATGAATAATGTGAGGTGTACTAACCTCGCGGAGGGTGTACAAACCCTAAACGAATGATGTGACCTCTTGGAGGGTGTACAAACGCTGTGGATGAATGATGTGAGGGGTACTAACCTCTTGGAGGGTGTACAAACCCTGTGGATGAATGATGTGAGGTGTACTAACCTCTTGGAGGGTGTACAAACCCTGTGGATGAATGATGTGAGGTGTACTAACCTCTTGGAGGGTGTACAAACCCTGAACAAATGATGTGAGGTGTACTAACCTCTTGGAGGGTGTACAAACCCTGTGGATGAATGATGTGAGGTGTACTAACCTCTTGGAGGGTGTACAAACCCTGAACAAATGATGTGAGGTGTACTAACCTCTTGGATAAATGATATGAGGTGTACTAACCTCGTGGAGGGTGTACAAACCCTGTGGATGAATGATGCGAGGTGTACTAACCTCGTAGAGGGTGTACAAACCCTATGGATGAATGATATGAGGTGTACTAACCTCGTGGAGGGTGTACAAACCCTATGGATGAATGGAATGAGGATCAATAGGCTCGACGAGTGCCTTGAGGTGAGCTATCGTAGAAGAAACTCTTGGATTCAGATCTTTTTTGAAGAAACATTGGTAAACATTAGAGAGATTTAGATATAAAGGTCTGCCAACCTTTTTCACCACATTATTTTCCCCTTATGGATTTTTGAACAATTTTCTTTGCTTTCTATGAAATGATGTTATGTTATGATGGTGCATGAATGCATATGAGCCATTGGTCTCGTTCCCTTCTTTTGCTCTCGCTTTCCCTTTCTTACACCTTTTTTTTTTTCTGTTTTTTTTAGCGAAAATTCTATGCTTGGAATCCGTTGTCAATGTTGACGTCAAACGCGATGTACGTTCGAAATGCATTCAGTCAAAATAATGTCAAGAAGCAGTGGGTTCTTTGATGGAAGGAAGAGAACGTAACTAGGGGTTCAAATTCCCTCTAGCACTAGCTTGAACCTGAAAAGGTGCGGGAGATGAGTATGAAAGGTAGATGGTTGAATGATTACCTGTGGGTAACGTTAGCATTTGAATTTTTCTTACTTTGGGAGGTGTTGTTAGTATCTACACATGCATGGCCCGCAAGGGCTGCCCCAACTTTGTTGCGTATAGTAAACTTGATTTGGAGAGGTGGAAAGGTTCGGGTAGGAAGGATTGCCCCAATTTGGCGATTCTTGATTGACGGGGAGACTTCACATTTTTTTGTCTTTTTTTTTTTCCGATGTTTCATTTTCTTTCCTTCTTTTTTTCTCTTTTGAGTGATTGTGCCATTCACCACATCATTTCGTTTCAGGGTTAAATTCGTGAGAAAGATTAGGACAAACAGTCTTCAGTCAGCGTGGACTTTTATTGGCTTGTACCGTGGCTAAAGGTCAAAGGGTTTTGAAAGAAATGGATAATGAAGGCTCAAATAAGTGTTTGGCGGTTAAATTGTTTCAACAAGAATCATTTGCAAGGTGTCGAGTCAACTATCCCTAAAGATTTGAGACTTCGGGCATCCTTTTATTTTCATTGCTGTTTTTTTCTTTCTTTTCTTCCCCTTTTGGGTCGCTTGCTTCGTTGTCTCTGTTGTGTACTTCTTTGAGACTTTATATATTTTTTATTTCTTTTTCCTTCTTCATTTTTTTTTTCAGAAATCCCCTCCTTGATTTCGGATGCCCTTGATGTACCCTTTAGGTTGACATCGATGTGCTAATGATTCTTGTCGGGGGTGATGAAAACAAATATAATTTATGGCTCAAAAGGGGTGCAATTGGATAAACTTCTTTTAACGTTTGGATAAAGAAAAAATGGCCACACGTCACTCTGAATCTTTGCTTACCTTACTTTCTCGCGACCTTAGCCCTGGAATAAAACTCGGTAGTGGTTGACACATCGACTTCATTGTTTTTTTTTTCTTTCTTTTTTTTTTTATTTTTTTATCTCCCAATCAACAGATCGTTGGGGATGTGTACCATGATGAACACTGCCCCAGTATTGTATTCATGACAACCCCTTGTTTTAATGGGAAATGAAAAGGTTGAGGGTTCAAGTAGTATGAATGCAGATGCTCTAGCCGGAAAAGAACGATGGTTACCCCCGAAAGCTTGCATCAGGAGAAGACCCAACTTTGGTATTTTCAAAATTTATTTTGCTTTTGCTTTTCGAAAACACTACGCCCTTGACAACCTCATTGACAACGAATTCAACATGTGTCCTTTCTTTTGCTTTCTTTTTTTTTTTATTTTTTTTATTTTTTTACTTTTTTACGACACCCACCAGGACCGAGCTGAGCCGACTGAATACCCGTGATGCTTTTATTGACATTCGTTCAATTATTTTCGTTTTCATTCCTCTTTATTTACCTAAACAGCTCAGCGCGACATGCAATAATTTCAGAAAGTATGAACAAAAATTTAATATGCGGTATTTATTGAACGAAATAACACAGATTACAACAATTTAAAAGACAATGTTAATATTCGCTAACGACAACCCCTATCACAGAATCATCATACGTAGAACTTTTTGACCGCATCAGAATTAACCGGTAACGGTAATTCCTCCCCATCCATCCTTGTGAGAATTAGTGCCCCACCAGAGAATGCTTTCTTCACCACAAACGGCCCTTCATAGTTTGGGGTCCACTTGCCTCGATGATCTTTTTGGATGGGCAAAATCCTCTTCAACACCAGTTCGCCCTCATGAAACTCTCTTGGGTGCACCCTTTTGTCAAACGCCTTTTTCATTCTCCTTTGATACAACTGTCCATGACACACTGCTGTTAACCTTTTCTCTTCGATAAGGTTGAGTTGGTCGAATCGGGTTTGAACCCACTCAGCTTCCTCTAACTTAGTTTCCATTAACACGCGTAAGGAGGGAATTTCGACCTCAAATGGAAGTACCGCTTCCATCCCATACACTAGCGAGAACGGCGTGGCCCCAGTTGATGTTCGTACTGATGTGCGGTATCCGTGCAAAGCGAAAGGAAGCATTTCGTGCCAGTCCTTGTAGGTGACCACCATCTTCTGCACAATCTTCTTGATGTTCTTGTTAGCAGCCTCTACTGCCCCATTCATCTTTGGACGATAAGGAGAGGAATTATGGTGGTGAATTTTGAATTCCTCACATAACTCCGCCATCATCTGATTGTTCAGGTTGGTAGCGTTATCAGTGATGATCTTGTTAGGTAGCCCATACCTACAGATCAACTCCTTCCTTATGAATCTAACCACAACCTTTCTAGTCACGTTGGCATACGACGCAGCCTCAACCCACTTGGTGAAATAGTCGATTGCGACTAGTATGAAGCGATGTCCATTTGACGCTTTTGGTTCTATAGCTCCGATGACATCTATTCCCCACATCGAAAATGGCCATGGTGCAGACAACACGTTCAGAGTAGTGGGTGGCACATTGATATTATCTGCATATATCTGACATTTCTCACACTTTCTCACGTGTATGCAACAATCGTTTTCCATGGTCAACCAGAAGTAACCAGCTCTTAAGATCTTCCTAGCCATCGAATGTCCATTCATGTGTGTACCAAATGTACCTTCGTGCACTTCTTTCAATATCAACTCGGCTTCCCTTGCATCCACACATCTGAGGAGAACCATGTCATGGTTTCTCTTGTATAAAACATCCCCACTTAAGATGAAACTGCCGGCCAACCTTCTTAGTGCTCTTTTATCGTTTTCAGACGCATCCTCAGGGTATTCTCGGGTTTTAAGATAACGCTTGATATCAAAGTACCAAGGTTTACCGTCTAACTCCTCCTCGATGAAGTGGCAATATACTGGCTCTGCATGGCTTTTCATTTTGATTCTTGGTAATTCTGCATCTTGATCAACCTCAAACATTGACGACAAGGTGGCCAGTGAGTCTGCTAATTGATTATCTTCTCGAGGTATATGGTTAAATGTGATGGAATCGAAATACTCCATTAATCCCCTGAATGTAAGCTTGGTAGGGAATTAATTTTGTATCCCTAGTTTCCCATTCTCCTTTCAGTTGATGGATGACCAAAGCCGAATCTCCATACACATCCAGAATTTTTGCCTTAGACTCAATTGCTGCTCGAATACCCATGGCACAGGCTTCATATTCAGCGATGTTATTTGTGCAGCTAAAACACAACCTTGCCGTCATTGGTATATACTGACGCTCTGGGGAGATAAGCACTGCCCCTATTCCATGTCCCATCACATTCGAGGCTCCGTCGAATAACACCGTCCATGCTTTTTCGTTTCGGTCTTCTTTGTTCTCTTCGAATAAAGCCATGATATCCTCATCGGGAAATTCAGGTTGCATTGGTTGATAATCACAAAGGGGTTGATGAGCCAGGTATTCTGCTAGTGCGCTACCCTTGACAGATTTTTGAGTGACATATACGATGTCGTACTCTGACAATAGCATCTGCCATCGAGCTATCCTTCCAGTAAGAGCAGGCTTTTCAAAAATATACTTGATAGGATCCATCTTGGATATCAACCATGTAGAATGACTCAACATGTACTGCCTTAAACGATGAGCGGCCCACGCCAATGCGCAGCAAGTCCGCTCTAACGATGAATATCGTTGTTCGCAGTCTGTGAACTTCTTGCTCAAGTAATATATAGCGTGCTCTCTTTTGCCATCCTCATCATGCTGACCCAACACACAACCCATTGACTTGTCCAATACAGTCAAATACAAAATGAGTGGCCTTCCTGGTTCTGGTGGACGTAATACAGGAGGGTTTTGTAAGTATTGTTTGACTCTCTCAAAAGCGGCCTGACAATCCTCATTCCACACCACAGCCTGATTCTTTCGTAACAACTTGAACAGTGGTTCACAAGTAGCAGTTAAGTGGGAGATGAATCTAGCAATGTAATTCAATCTACCCAAAAACCCTCGAACTTCTTTTTCCGTTTTAGGCGCAGGCATTTCCATTATCGCTCGCACTTTGTCTGGATCCACCTCTATCCCCCTCTGGCTGACAATAAAGCCCAACAATTTCCCGGATTTCACTCCAAATGTACATTTGGCGGGATTCAGCCTAAGCTTATACTTCCTCAATCTCTCGAATAACTTTCTCAAGTTGAGGACGTGTTCTTCTTCTGATTCGGACTTCGCGATCATGTCGTCCACATAAACTTCAATCTCCTTGTGCATCATATCATGGAAAAGTGCCACCATCGCCCTTTGATATGTTGCCCCAGCATTCTTGAGTCCAAAAGACATCACTTTATAACAAAATGTGCCCCACAATGTAATAAAAGTAGTCTTTTCCATATCTTCTGGCGCCATCTTGATCTGGTTATACCCCGAAAAACCATCCATGAACGAAAACAGTGAATACTTGGCTGTATTATCAACCAGGGTGTCGATGTGTGGTAATGGGAAATTGTCCTTTGGGCTTGCGCGATTCAAATCTCGATAATCGACACACATCCGAACTTTACCATCCTTCTTAGGCACCGGTACAATGTTTGCTACCCATTCTGGGTATCTCGCCACAGCTAGAAACCCTGCATCGAATTGCTTCTGTACCTCCTCCTTGATCTTCAAGGACATTTCCGGTTTCATCCTTCTTAGCTTTTGCTTTACCGGTGGGCATTCCGGCTTGAGCGGGTGCTTGTGTTGTACAATATCTGTATCGAGGCCTGGCTTGTCATTGTAAGACCAAGCAAACACATCCCTGAACTCCCTCAATAAGTCACACAATTTTTCTTTCACTTCTGCTTTCATGGCTGTACCGATCTTCACCTCCTTTACCTCATCCCCATTCCCTAAATTGAGTACTTCAACATCTTCCTGGTGAGGTTTCATCTCCTTACACTCTTGTTCCACTAGTCTCAACAGTTCAGGAGGGGGTTCCAGGTCATCATCACAATCATCTTCCGTATTATTGACGGGGCGCCCAAAATCAGGAATATCAACATAATTACTTTCAAAACATTCATTGTCATATCTGCATTATTTGAGTTTATGAAAAGGAAATAAATAAACGAAAAACGACGAGGAATGCAAAATGATGATAAAACACAAACAAACACACTTTGATTATCGCGCTGAGCATAATAAACTAAAAGCGTCAACCCGTAAGTCATGAATCCTAAAGCCCCGGGTAAAGCTATAGGATTAATTAAAGTTATTACATCTTATTCAAATTAAGCATCACGGGCAAATCCAGCATCTCCCAGTTGTCGAGTCGTGCATCCGGGGAGCAGGTCCACACGCAACTGGAGCCTTCCGATCCATCTTCATCTCCCACAGCTGCTATGTGGCTAGTGTTAACCCAACCAGCACTGCGAAAGCTCTCCTTGAGGTCACAGATACGAATTCTTCCCACTTTGGGCTCCCGTCTTTCCATCCGAGCCAGACTGCGCTCTCTCCTTTCTTCTATCAGCCTTCTCCTATCCTCCTTGGTGGGCTTGTATCCCAGGCCATACCTATTCTTGTTCTTGACGACCTCTAGAGGGAATGCTCGCCCCTGTCCATACCTACCCAAACCTTTCCCATGCATATAACCTTCTTTTAACATGACTTTGGCCATCATGATAGAAGCACGCGACAGATGTGGGCTGATCGCGAATGGCTCCACGTAGGTGTTTCCCACGATCTCTAGAGATTGGAAAGTTGCCTCGAGAGCTTCCTCGACTACTTCAATATAACGGGAGGATGATGGTCCGCTCACCAGGAAATCCTCCTCTCCTGCCACTATCACCAGCTTGTCTCCCATAACATACTTCAACTTTTGGTGTAGTGTGGAAGGCACAACCCCTGCGGAATGGATCCATGGGCGACCCAACAGACAACTATAGGCCGGGAGGATGTCCATGACTTGGAATGTCACTTGAAAGACACACGGACCGACTTGGACTGGTAGTTCAATTTCTCCCATCACTACCCTTTTACTGCCGTCAAATGCCCTCACAATCATAGAGCTCGGCTTCATATGCATTCCATCACAGGGGAGCTTCTCCAATGTCGATTTTGGCATGACGTTCAGAGAGGAGCCATTGTCCACCAAGACACGCGCTATAACGTGATCTAAACATTTCACAGAGACATGAAGAGCCTTGTTATGCCCTCTCCCCTCAGTGGGTATCTCCTCATCAGTAAAGGTGAGGTAATTATTAGCGACGATGTTGCCAACAATGCCCTCAAACTTGTTCAGAGAAATACCTTGTTCCACATGAGCCTCACTGACTATCTTCATCAACAACTTTCGGTGCGAGGCAGAGTGCATGAGTAATTCTAGCAAGGAGATCCGGGCAGGCATGCGATTCAACTGTTCCACCACTTTGTACTCACTCTGTTGTATGAACTTTAGGAATTCACCAACTTCTTCTTCAGATATCTCCCTCTTCTCCTCTGTATCGGGGGTCTCCTCGGCCTCCACGTTCTTCCCCCTCAAGAACTCCTTTGCTTTTGCAGCCATTGATGCTTCCCTATCATTGGTTCTTTCTCTCGCCAATTCTGGTGGTGTAAAGATTCGACCACTTCTGGTCATTCCACCAATGCCTGATATGTTTTCCACAGTCGGATTTGCATATTCTCCCTCGTCTAATGCAGTTGCCCCATATCTCCATGGGACGGCTTTCTCGTTCTTATAAGGGAAAGGAGTTGGCACTCGGATGACCACAGACGGATTTCCTTCAGTTACCAGTGCAGGGGTGGTCCTAGTAAAATGGATCACCAAAGGTTCGGGTAGAGTCACATCAGATTCTCCACCAATTTGTGCAAATACTTCCTCCTCTCTGACCTTGCGGCACACTTGCATCAGATTTCTATCAAGTAAGTCTTGTAGAAAAATCTCGAATTCCATACATTCCTCAATAGATTGCCCGGCCTCCGGATGGAGTGCGCACGCTATACCCAGATCATAATCGCCCTTCACTAGGCCCTTCTTCAACAAAGCTTCAAAGATAAACCTCCTAGAACTTCGGATTTCGCCCACATCTCTTATCAGATCATGGTTTCCAACCTCGACGGCGTTCGTCGAGGAACTCCCGTGCCCGGACAATGGATTAATATCGACGCTGGGCTGGTCCTTTTGAAACTTTAACCAACCCGAATCTATCAGAGCCTGAACTTTGTATTTGAGAGCCATACATCCTTCGGTCGAGTGGCCAACGCCTCCTGCATGATAACTACACCTGGCATTCGCGTCATAACCCCTAGGGTACGGCGGCTGTACAGGCTTCATCGGACAAATGGCGACCAGACCCTTTTTGACTAGGTTAGGTAACAATTCAGTGTAGGTCATAGGGATTGGGGTGAACCTAACAAATTGATTTCCCCTTGGGTTGTTGTTGTGACCCACATTCAGATTTGGGCCCATGTTTGCGGCCGGTCTTGCAGCTTCGGTTGGGATACGCTGCGGTGGATAATACGCTTGTTGTTGTTGAGGACTAGCTTGGTGAACAAACGTGGTGTTAGCAGCATAAGGAGGTGGGTTTAAGTATGGTCGATAATTAGGATTGGGAGCTCGTCCTCTCCACGCAGGCATTACCGACGCAGCATGTACCTCCCCCTCTTTTTTCTTCCCCTGATTGAAACTGGGCTTTTTGTAGTTTGTAGCTGCAGGTGGGCCATATGCTATCTTCCCGTTTTTCAATCCAATTTCTATCCTCTCACCAATGATGATGGTGTCAGCAAAATTGACAGATACATTCCCAACCATATGCTCATAAAATGGCGGCTGGAGTGTGTTTACGAACATCGACACCATCTCCTTATCAAACAACGGCGGCTCAACTTGCACAGCCAACTCTCTCCATCGCTGGGCGTAGTCTTTGAAAGTTTCATTGTCCTTTTTTGTCATATTCTGCAGCTGCAGACGGTCCGGAGCAACATGAGTATTGTATACATATTGTTTTACGAAGGCGTCAGCTAGATCCGCCCAATAACGAATTCGGTATGGCTCCAGGTGGGTGTACCAGTTCAATGCCACCCCAGCCAAACTTTCCTGGAAAACGTGGATGAGTAGCTGCTCATCATGAGCATACGCAGCCATCTTTCTGCAGTACATGGTCACATGGCTTTTAGGGCAAGTGTTACCCCTATATTTTTCAAACTCCGGCGCCTTGAACTTTGGTGGGATTTTCAAGCCCGAAACCAAACTTAATCTGGCCGCATCTCCAAACCCGTAGCTCTCAACTCCCTCAACAGCTCTCAACCTCGCCTCCAGACTTTCCAACCTACCTGTAGCTCCAACGAGGCTACCGAATCCCCCAACCATTGTGGCGTGCTGTGCAGCTTCGGCTGAAGAATCCTCCACAGCAACCACACGCGGTACTGGGGTCACCCGAATTCCATCAGTCGTGTTGGTCTCATTCATTCCCGTGCCCACCATGGGAGCCGACACTAAGACAGGTCCCTGAGTGCTGGTGGTTGGTGGTATATTGACAGTCGCGGGGAACGAGAATGAAGCGTGCTCAACTTCTGAGTACTCTCCTACAGGAGGAGTGTAACCCGGAGGTAAACCATATAGTGGGAAAGGAACAGATTGGCTCGCAGCGTTGAGCATTGGAGGATAAGGGTGAGCATTCCTGATGGACGAACGCCCGAGGAGAGACCGAAGACGTGACGCTGACTCCTCGAAGCTTCCTCCAGAGAGATGAAGACGCAGCGGAATGGAAACGAAACTCAAGATTGAAGTGGAAACTGAGAGCGAAACACATGAAAACCTAGGATCTAAGGTTTAGTCGGTGGAAGTTGAAGGTATGGAAAATGAAGATGGTTTGTTCGGTGAGAAACCCTAGGAGGACGAAGAACTACTGATTTAATCGGTGGAAAGTGACTTACAATCGGTGAAAAATGGAATAGAAAGGCAGATCTGAGGTTGTAGACAATGGAACTCTCGAGAGCGAGAGTGAGACGCGAAGAAGAAAGAGAATATGGAATGTGCGTGTCTGATGTGCGTGAAGAAAGAAGTGAGAGGCGCGGTCTGAACGTGGCTGACGCGTTGGATTGGAGACGTATTGGCAGCTGACGCGTGCCAGATGTGGCAGTGGAGGAGAGGAAGCGTGAAGGATGAGAAGCACCGTGAAAATGGAAAATGAAAGTGAGAGATGTGCTTGGAAGGTGGCTAGAGGAAGTCTTTGGACTCTCTAGCCTGACTTTCAAGAGAGAATAGTTTCTATTTCAGAAAGTCTAATTCTCATTAATCTCAAAAGTAACAATACAATAGAGGAGCTGGGTATTTATAGTAACCCATGCTCCTGAAGAGCTAAACTATAAAAGATAAAAATACGAACGAAGGACTACATCAAGTACGATTCCATCATACCCTCCCTCTTAAAAAAGATTTGTCCTCAAATCTGACAATCGCCTTATGAAGAAGCTCCACACAATCTTTGGGAGCATGGCCATCTTAGAATGGCCTTATTCTTTTAGATCTAGTTTTCTTCCTCCTGGATCAAACACGAATCTGCAATACACATCAAATATATCTTCGGTTAATATCAATCCAAGAAAGAATTTTTCTTTAAAAACAAGAGAATAAGAACTTCTAATACTTTGATTAGTAATCTTTGAAAATCTTAGAAGTCCAAATTCAATTTTATCTTGAGTTAATTGTTTTCTTAAAGATAACAATAACTCAAGATTTGAATTGTCATTTTTTGAAAATGTTTTCATGACAATTGGTTTGAAAGAGAAGTCAAAAATTGAAAAGTAATCAATTATTGGAAAAGAAGTAAAGATTTGGAAACCTTCCCTTTTAGGTTCCACATTCTTTGAAAGAATAGGATTTGTCATCAGTAACAATTTCTCCTTTTCTTTCTTCTCTTTTTCTTGCCTTTCTTTCTTTTCTTCTTCTTTTCTCTCTTCTCTTCTTAATTCCTCTCTTTTTCTCTTTTCTCTTTTTTCTATTTCTTCTCTCTCTCTCTTCTCTTCTTTTTTCCTTTCTTCCTTTTCTTTTCTCTCAATCTCTCTTTCTCTTTTCTTATCCTTGATCTCCTTTAGTCTTGCCCCAAATTCTAATTCTCTACGAAGAAACCCATGATCCTTTAAACTCTCAAGAAAAAGTTTTCCATCATCAATGCAATCCTTAATTAATTCTAGGTTTCTTTTAATGCTTGAAGGCACAAACTTTCTTCTCATGCAAGCTTTTAAATCATGCCAATCACGTATGGAAGACTTCCTACCTTTCCTAACATGATATTGTCTTTCATCCCACCACTCACTTACATTTTCTTCTAACTTAGAGAGATATATGCTAAGGACATAATATTCACTCTCTTCATAAAACCAAGGATTTATTTTATCAATTTCTTTCTCCCAAGCTAGGTATGTTAATGCTCCTATGTCTTTACCAAATGATGGAAGATTCCTAGCTTGTTTAAACATTTCATCAACTTTATCTAACCTAGAAGACCTATATGAACCATAAGAAGACATCTTTGTTTTTAAAAGTTGTTTCTAGTGTAAAGGTATACAAGATTCACACTTAGACAAGTCCCAGGTAAGAGAGGTGAGTCATGAAGACTGCTTAAGTACCAAGTCTTGCCTTGCCAGAAATGTCTTAGGTTACTACTAGTTACCCCTTTAAACTAAAATCACTTTTAAAATCAAAGGACACAACTCACAAACAAACACATACAATTAAGTACTAATAAAAGACTAGACTCTCGGACTCTAATGTGAAAAGGCTTAGAGTTTAATCCCTTTTAGCCTAATCACCCTAAACGTGAAACATAAAGCAAATCAATATTTAAATTCTACTCCTATGGTGAAGCTTGTAGCTTTGGCTAACAAGACACATTCACCTGTCTAGCTATGCTAAAAAAATAAAAGCAAATAAAGTTGCCAAGAGTTTGAAAGAGCACCAAGGACTCTTCCAAAGAACTTGGACTTTATAAAAGGCCCTTTTACACAACAAAAATGAAACTAACAGTAGGCTAACACAAGCCTATTACAAACAAATTAAAGGAAAACAATTACAAAAGAAAATAACTATGCTATGCTGCTACGGTCTTGGTACTGGTCCACTTCATGCTCAACTTTGTTGTTCCACTTTGTGCTTCGGCTATCAATTCTCTTGGTCTTTCCTGATCAGTTTCCTACAAAGTAAATGCACAGAGCTGCAATCAAAATTTTCTTAGCTAGAATGAATTGCACAATGAAAATACATAACAGTAAGAACTTCCCTTTTATTCTCTGGCCTTCACGTGTGCACTTGTTGATCCTGTCAGCTAATAAAATGGTTTTTGCTCTCAAATGACAAACTGCAATCAAATATTCACACTCAATTCAGCAGAGAAACCACCAATGCTATCAATTTCCAGCTAAGACAGAAACAATTAAACAGTCCAGAGGTAAGAAAGTTAAGCAACTCCCCTAATTACAAGACTGCTTTTAACTATGTAATTCCAACTAAAATCCCAAACAGATCAGCTCTGCACACTAAAATTTCACACCAAATTTCAGCAAGGTACAAATGGAAATGGATATTTAACCAAATGCAAATAGGTGTAAATCAAAGCTGAACCAAATTGATTAAACAACCATCCAGACTAATCAAAAATCAGATTAATCCAACATAATGCAAAACAATTCCAATTCAGAATTCAGATTGGTTAATCCTAGTGTACAAAAACTGTCATACCAGATTCAACATGATAGCAAGAGTAGTTCAACCAAAACAAAAGCAATTTAAGGTGAAAGAAACTCCCTTCAGTTCAGATGACTGCTTGTAGCTTGCTCCAGACTCTATACTGAGATTTTGTTACTGCTTAAAGTTCTTCTATTGTACACTTTCTCCCTGCACTGTTTTAGTTCAGATCTGTACCACAAAACAACATATACTCCCAATGGTAGCATATATAAGAGAAAAACGAAATGGGAGTCATACACAGAAGTACCAAAAGTAATTGAATCAGAATTTTACAAACATAAGGAGGCAGGAATTAAGATACTGGCAGAAGCAGATTTCTCTTGGTGATCAAATAGTTATATTCCAGCTTAACCAAACTTACTTTGCTGCACAAGTAAACAATTAGCACACAATTCAAGTTCAAAACTTATTGCAGCCTTAAAATTAGAACACACTCTCAACAAGAATATTTGGCTTTTAGATGCAGCCACACAAAGCTCACAAACTTAGGTTTCTCTCTTAAAGCTTAAAGCACTCAAAATGGAAAAGTTTGGAAGGGAGATTCTCCCTTGGCAGTACACAGTTGGAGAGTCTTTCAGACCACCACCACCTAAGATGCTACCAAGCACACAAACCTTCTTTCAAATTCCAGAAACCAGAGTGTAACAAGCTTCTCAATCAAGAATGGCTAGGCTAAGGTCAAAATCAGAAACCAGAAAAAAAAAAACAGGACAGCCACAAGACAATGACAACACAGCAGATCTATTGCTTAAGACAACTCTAGATCAGATGAATAAAGCAATTAAAGCTCAAATTAAGAACAGCTGAACAGATTTTACATGTAATGTAGACAAAACTAAGACATTCAACAATGACAATCAAGAAACAAAGCTTTTGATCAAAGTGAGCACTCAAACTGAACCTAACAATAGCTCTAGAAAAGATTTTAAAAGCAAATAAAACCAAACAAGAAGCTGCTGAAATGTTTAAGAAAAAAATCCAGTTTCTAACAAATACACACACTAGACTGCACTGACCTAATTGGCTTTTAAAACTGTTCAATGACTATTTTTATTGATTGTTCTCAATTTTTTTTTTTTTTTATGGTCAAACCTGTTGCTACAGTCCAGATACAAGCTTCCAGAAATCAGAATTTAGCACACAAAAATTATGCAGCAACTTGTGAAGGAAAATGGTCAAAACTTGGTGGTCTCAAGAGTGTAAATATGTATGGCAGCTAGAACTCATAATACTTTTGCATCAACAATTTTAGAGCATGAATTAAAACTGGTTTAAACAATTTAAAGATGCAGAAACAAAGTCTTTCAAAAATTGCAATTGTTCAGCTACCAATTCACTCAAAATAAGCAACTCAACCAACCAAAATTTGACTCAAATGTTGAAACAACATGTGAACAAGTCACAGGACTAAAAAAACAGCAAACAAAAGTTGAACAAAACACTATGAAAATGGATGGAATATGTTCAGCCATGATCTAAATGCCAAACAGATTTAAAAATCAGAAAAGGACTCAAGCAAAGAATTGTGCAGATCGGTCAACTGCAGAATTGGTGCAACGAGAGTCTTCCAATGATGCTACCAAGCTTTTTGCAGAAGCATTTCATTGCTTATATGGTATGCATCAAGGACTAGCTCTTCTTAGACATTAAATCACAGATTCAAATCACCACTTGCTTGCAAATGAACACAACAAATTTAAACTACTGCTCAAGAATCTGAAATTGAAATTGGTGTCACCACTCATGCACTTGAGCTCTCATTGAATTTGTCATAGCTCAATATAATGTGCAGATAGTGCTCACACATTCAGTTTACACAGATGCAGTGATAAACTAATTTAAACCAGATTTGAAAACAGTAGAAGCAAATTCACATGACAGAACAATACAGGAAAAGATGCTTAAACAAAAATGACTCAACAATACAATTGGACCGAATAAAATGAGGAAAAGACTCAAAAATAATGACTCAAGCACAGGATACACAACCTTATCAGAATTTGGAAACCTAAACACATAAATTGAACAAACGCGAAATCAACACAAGACATTCAATGAAGATAATGAACAATGCGAAAAATTGAAGCACAAACTCAGAATCAAGACAGAATCAAAACACAAAACTAGAAACAAAGACAGAAACAGAGAAGCGAATCAAACGCAAGAACATAAGAAAATCGAACAACTCAAAAATGGAAAAAAAACTCAGAACAGAGAGGAACCGAGATACTTACCTCTGAAGCGTGCTCGAACCTGAGCTCTGAATACCACTTGATGGACGAACGCCCGAGGAGAGACCGAAGACGTGACGCTGACTCCTCGAAGCTTCCTCCAGAGAGATGAAGACGCAGCGGAATGGAAACGAAACTCAAGATTGAAGTGGAAACTGAGAGCGAAACACATGAAAACCTAGGATCTAAGGTTTAGTCGGTGGAAGTTGAAGGTATGGAAAATGAAGATGGTTTGTTCGGTGAGAAACCCTAGGAGGACGAAGAACTACTGATTTAATCGGTGGAAAGTGACTTACAATCGGTGAAAAATGGAATAGAAAGGCAGATCTGAGGTTGTAGACAATGGAACTCTCGAGAGCGAGAGTGAGACGCGAAGAAGAAAGAGAATATGGAATGTGCGTGTCTGATGTGCGTGAAGAAAGAAGTGAGAGGCGCGGTCTGAACGTGGCTGACGCGTTGGATTGGAGACGTATTGGCAGCTGACGCGTGCCAGATGTGGCAGTGGAGGAGAGGAAGCGTGAAGGATGAGAAGCACCGTGAAAATGGAAAATGAAAGTGAGAGATGTGCTTGGAAGGTGGCTAGAGGAAGTCTTTGGACTCTCTAGCCTGACTTTCAAGAGAGAATAGTTTCTATTTCAGAAAGTCTAATTCTCATTAATCTCAAAAGTAACAATACAATAGAGGAGCTGGGTATTTATAGTAACCCATGCTCCTGAAGAGCTAAACTATAAAAGATAAAAATACGAACGAAGGACTACATCAAGTACGATTCCATCAATTCCCCCCAACATGCGCAGATGAAGACTCTCCAGTAGTCTTCAGGGATTCAAGCGTCGCCAAGATCTGGTCGATCTGGTCCTTCAATTGGCCAACATCCGTTTTGAGAGACTCTTGTGACTCCTCCCAACTTGCCATGGCTTTTGAGTTTGCCCGGGTCCGGTAGGGATGTCGCGGAAATTTGGTCGTCGTTTTTTCTCACGCGTACTGCTTTATTATTTTAATTAATTAGATGGAAATGAAACATGCTGAACAAAAGAAAAGATGATGCATGCTAGTAATAGGGGGAAATCACAAGATTGTAATGACATCACTGATGGAAATTAACACAAGCAGATGCTAAACAACATCCCACACCTTTCATTTAAAGGGAAACAAGTTCATTACATTTCTTACAGGAAACAAATCATAAAGATCTCAAAATACATCAATTCCTATCCCGAGTGATGAGGGATTTCATCTCGTCTATCAACTGTTTACAGTGATTAATAAAAAGCTCTATCTCTACTGGTGGGCTATAAAAGTGGGTACTCGCTTCAACTTCCGACACCATTCTGGGGATGTCTTCAATTGCCCCATTTGCCAAAGCAGCCAACTGAGAGAAGCTTTCCTTCCAATGCTTTACGGCCGTTTCTTGCTCTGCGATGTGCTCTTTCATTCGCTTTATCAAGGCCTGATGCCTTTCTTCAAATTCCATCGACCTCCATCGCTCCTCCTGCTCCTCGATGTAATCCTCCATCTGCTTTAACATGGCTCGATATTCCCCTTCAGCCTCTGCCAGCTTCCAGCGCTCCTGATTCAACTCCGCTTCAAATGATGTAGCCATTTCCTTCATTTGATGCCCCGATTCTTGTACTTGGACTTGCGCTTCCCTTAGTCTTTTTAGGGCTTCCCTCTTATCCCTCTTGGCTTCTTCATAGAGTTGTTTCCACTGTCTGCCCTCTTCTAGAGCCACATTCTTCTCATTCACCCTCATGGATAACTCCTTACTTGCGGCTGCAAGATCCTGTTTTACTCGGAATGTATAATCTCTCTCTGCCTTCTGGCTTTTGACAATGTTTTCATAAGCCCGTGACTTTTCTTCGTTATCATTCCTCATATCCACAAAATCATTGCGAGCTTTCTGTAATTCATTTTCCAACCTAGCATTCCTCACCCTCAATTTCTCCACCTCAACCTTCAGCTGTTTCACCTCTTCACTTTCTGGGGCTTGGGATGTTTCTTCACTTGCTGATTGATCATTGATGGGCTTAAAAGGCAACTTGACTTCTCTTACCCTCTCCAGAATCCAGGTATGGTAACTAACCCTGCTATCCATCACTCCACTCCTCAGGTCCTTCTCTGCTCGCACCACATTTTCCCAGGCACTTCTGACTCTCCTCAACATTTCAGTACAATGTCCGTCCTCATAGTAGATGAAGAAGGCTGTGAGATAATCTGGTGAAGGCGCTCCCTTCATAGGATATCCGAACTGTCTTTGGACCAAAACAGGGTTGTAGTTAATACAATACCTAGCGCCTATGAGAGGTATGTTAGGGAAGTCGCCACAATGATGGATAGATGGTTTAGTCTCAAGCCAAGGAAGGCGCCATTTTACGTTTCCCTCTCTCAAACCGGCAAAGAAAAGAGCCCACCCATTACCTCCTTGATGCGACAGATTCTCAGGTGAACTTCTAACATCGACTACCCCCTTAAATACTCGTGCCGTCATCCACGCATATAACGCCGGCAAACAACAAAGAATCCTCTTCCCTTTTCTCTCTTGGCAAAAACTCATAGTCCCATACACATCTGCGAGGACTGCTGTTACGGGGTTTTCTGATCTCGTCTTTTTTGCCACGAAGACATCAATAGCAGTGTAATCTACAAAGTCTTCCAGCTTGGGGAACAGGACAATGCCAAACACAGTGAGGGCTAGTACATCCATGAAGGTCTCCCATTCTTCCCTATCGCCCAGGTCATGCAAATATTGTTCAAGGTAACCTTGTGTCAGCCCCCGAATTTGATGTCTCGTTATCAACCGGTTCTCCAATTCATTGGGCTGTAATTTCATTATAACAGCAAGGGTAGAAACAGAGGCATGATGCTCCAAGTGCTGATATGGCTTGGTACCCTCTAATGGCAAGCCCAGAATATGCTCAAATTCTTCTACAGTTGGCGCCAGCTGGAAGTCCTGGAAGGTAAAACATCTCAGGGGAGAATCATAATACTGAGCTAGAGCTGTAATAGCGGGCAACTGTACTTTCACCTCCATTAAACTCAACAAATTCCCATATTTCCTCCCGAAGGCTTCTCTCTGTATGGTCTTGAGTCTTCGGCCTAAATTTATCAACCCGGTCAAATTTCCAACATGTGTCCTTAGGCTAGACTTCTTTCTTAAAATGGCGGAGTTGGTATGCAGTGTAGCATCAGATCTGGTGTCAACATCCATCTCGTGTGAAGTCAAGTGTATACCTGTGATTTCCCCTAAAACCAACATGTTACTAAATGATGCATGAATATGATGCAAGATAATAAAACAACACGATGAATCAAATGCATGCATGGCATGAAAATGCAATAACATAATTTTCGAAAGAGAACGAACAGCGTGAGGATTACAAGAATACACGTTTCTCCCTTTGTGCCCTAATAAAGGTTCAATGGCTTGGATTCGAGGTCAAGTACATGCAATTTCACAAGGATGGTCTCCTGAACCTAGAGGTCAATGGTCACTAGAGCTATGGCCCCCTTCATAGCATCTCCACAACAGTCGAGTAATCAACTAGATGAGGGGACACAAGTGAAGAGAACAAACTCTAGCTGGAGTTCTCACGATAGCCAGACAGGAAGTACATCCCAGAATGACACCGCTACACAACTCCTCTAATTCTAAGTTGCGCTCAGACCCGGGTATAGGGCCCCACTCATGATATGCCGAAAGTGTGTGTGTGAAGGGAGAAAATTATGCACACCCAAACCCTCACCTGCAAAACAACCAGAAAAATTCCCAGGCAGATATAAACATATTGTCTACCCTAGGGTTCAATATTCAACAGTTATTTACTCACATGCGATTATTCAAATATCAAAGATAGATAAAGAAAAAGGGAAGAAAAACATAAAGAAAAACCACATTGAATTCGCACATATAGTTAAATGGCTTGACTCTCTAAAAAAACGTCCCCAATGGAGTCGCCATCTGTCGCAACCGGAATCGTGACGGGACGACGATCCAAAAAGAAACGCGTTTTAGAAAAGAGATTTGGAGTCGCCACCATAGTTTATTATGGGAAACTACGGGAAAACCATAAAACGATAAAGCACAGTCCGCGAAAACCAGATTCTGGGTTCGGGAGTCGGTTACGCGTGGGGAAGGTGTTAGCACCCCACAACGCCTGCCCTAAGGCAGTACCTTTAACTAAATGCCCGAATATGATGTGGTTTTCAAAATGTTTAACTATCCCCTAAAATAGAATTCTAAATAAACAAAACATATTTTTTAGTTTTTTGAGCCCGACAAGGATTGACCTTACTCCTACGTATTCTCATTCAAAATGAGAAATCAGGGTTACGTAGTTCTTTTAGAAAACTGCTTGCAAATTTGTTTGAAAATTGTTTAGAAAATTTTGTTTGGAAAATGATTATGGGTAAATTTGGATTTTTGGGAAAGTAAACCTGACAAGGGCTAGCCTTGCTCCTACGTATCTCCACTTTTGATGGAGAATCAAGGATCACGTAGTTCTGGGGGGAAGATTGCTTGTTGTTTAAAATTGTTGATGTTTTTGGGTTTTTTTTTGAAGATTTTATACCTTTTTTGTATTTTGTTTTTTAGAAAGAGAAAAGGTTTTTAGCACAAGGACGATGCGTGCGATCACACATGTGCTTAAACCTTTAAAATATATTTTTGTAATTTTAGAAAAGAAGAAGAAAAGGTTTTAGCACAAGGACGATGCGTGCGATCACACATGTGCCTAAACCTTTAAAATATATTTTTTGTAATTTTAATTAAGAAAGCGAAAAGGTTTTTAGCACAAGGACGATGCGTGCGATCACACATGTGCCTAAACCCTTAAAACATTTTTTTGTAATTTCAATTAAGAAAGAGAAAAGGTTTTCAGCACAAGGAGGATGCGTGCGATCACACATGTGCCTAAACCCTTAAAACATTTTTTTTGTAATTTCAATTAAGAAAGAGAAAAGGTTTTCAGCACAAGGACGATGCGTGCGATCACACATGTGCCTAAACCCTTAAAACGTATTTTTTGTAATTTTAATTAAGAAAGAGAAAAGGTTTTCAGCACAAGGACGATGCGTGCGATCACACATGTGCCTAAACCCTTAAAACGTATTTTTTGTAATTTTAATTAAGAAAGAGAAAAGGTTTTCAGCACAAGGACGATGCGTGCGATCACACATGTGCCTAAACCTTTAAAACGTATTTTGATAAATTCCTTTATTTAAATTGTAAATATTGCATTATTAAATATATATTTTAGGATAAGTAAATATGTAGAATGAGTAGATAGAAGAAAATAAAATAATAAATAAAATAAAAATAAAAGAAATAAATAAAACAAATGAAATAAGATAGACAAAATAAATGAAATAGAATAAAATGAAATAAGAAAAACAAAAAAATAAAAATAACGAGCGTTGGGGGGAATTATGAACGGACGTTGAGAAAAATAGCCTGGACGACGAGCGTTCGTGGGTAATATGACGAACGTATGTTGAGTAAAGGAGCCTGGATGACGAGCGTTCGTTGGTGGAGATAACGAGCGGACGTTTAGAACAGGAGAGTGGATGACGAGCGCTCGTTGGTGGAAATGTCGAACGGACGCTGGGAAAGGAGGCTTCATGACGAGCGTTCGTTGGGGACGAGCGTTCATTGGGCGATGACGAACGGATGCTAGGAAAGGGGCTGAATGACGAGCGTTCGTTGGGGAACTGACGAACGGACGCTCGGAAAGGGGCTGAATGACGAGCGCTCGTTGGGACGAGCGTTCGTTGGGGAATTGGCGAACGGACGCAGGGAAACGGGCTGAATGACGAGCGCTCGTTGGGGACGAGCGTTCGTTGGGGAATTGGCGAACGGACACTGGGAAACGGGCTGAATGACGAGCGTTCGTTGGGACGAGCGTTCGTTGGGGAATTGGCGAACGGACGCAGGGAAACGAGCTGAATGACGAGCGCTCGTTGGGGACGAGCGTTCGTTGGGGAATTGGTGAACGGACGCTGGGAAACGGGCTGAATGACGAGCGTTCGTTGGGGAATTGGTGAACGGACGCTGGGAAACGGGCTGAATGACGAGCGCTCGTTGGGGGACGGGCTGAATGACGAACGGATGCTGGGAAATGGGCTGAATGGCGAGCGCTCGTTGGGACGAGCGTTCGTTGGGGAATTGGCGAACGGACGCAGGGAAACGGGCTGAATGACGAGCGCTCGTTGGGGACGAGCGTTCGTTGGGGAATTGGTGAACGGACGCTGGGAAACGGGCTGAATGACGAGCGCTCGTTGGGAACGAGCGTTCGTTGGGGAATTGGTGAGGGGACGCTGGGAAACGGGTTGAATGACGAGCGCTCGTTGGGGGACGGGCTGAATGACGAACGCTCGTCGGGGGACGAGCGTTCGTTGGGGAATTGGCGGACGGACGCTGGGAAACGGGCTAAATGACGAACGCTCGTTGGGGACGAGCTTTCATTGATGAATTGGCGAACGGACACTGGGAAACGGGCTAAATGACGAACGCTCGTTGGGGACGAGCGTTCGTTGATGAATTGGCGAACGGACGCTGGGAAAAGAGGCTGAAAGACGAGCGCTCGTTGTGGACGAGCATTCGTTGGGGAGATGGTCACCCAAACGGTCCGTCCAAGAAGTTGACGGACGGACGTTCGGAGAGGGGGTAGATGACGAACGTTCGAAAAAGGCCGAAAAACGTGCGTTTATTATGGGCTTGGCCCACCCGGTGGTTTCTAACCTAGAATTCCCCTAGGGGTTCTCTGACTCTACACTCAATGCTGCTTCCCTCCATCGAGACCCAGGTCTCTTTCTCTCTCTGACCAGGAAAAGCTAGGGCTGGAATTGCCTCCCTTGAACACCTGCGCCATTACTTCTTCCAACCAGCCACCGCGCCACCACCTTCCACCCGTCTCGGCGTCGGCGGCGACCCCAAGCACCACAGGAACCACGGCGTTCTCTCCCCTTCTCTCTCGCACTAACCTAGGGTTGAGGCTCTTCCACCTTGGGCACCTCCTGCCGCCGCCTCTGCCAGAGCCGGCCACCGTCGCCTCTAGCTGGAGCGCGCTTCTTCACCAGCGCCACCAGTGTCACTTTCCTCCCTCTCCGTTCGAGGGCTTTCTCGGCTGCTAATCGTCCCCGCAAAACCACATTTCCCTCTCTTCTTCCCCTAATTTTTATCGTTTTTTATTGATTTACTGATTAATTTGAAAATTACGAGTGTGTGTTGTGTACATCTGAATGTGAGGGGTGAATGCTGGATTTGTTCTGCCTTATGTGTTGGTTGGGTTATGCTTGTTGGAGGTGGCGTCGGAGATGTTGGGGAGATGAGAGTGATGATGCTGGAAGTGGTGCTGGAGATGAAAGTGGTGAGAGGAAGAAAAGGGACGTTGGGAGTGGATTATGGTTGAAGATGGAGATGAGGTGTTGAAAATGAAGAAGGTAAGGGATGAAAATGATGGGTTGGCCGTGGGGTGTTGGTAGTAGTGTTAGAGATGATGATGCTGGAGGTGGTATAAGGATGAAGATGTTAGGTGCCCCCGTGGTATAAGGATGAAGATCATAGGTTGTTTGGCTGTGGGATAAGGTGTTGTTGATTGGAAATGAAGGGAAACTTGAAGGGTGAAAATTGGGAGTGGAAGAAAAGGGTGGCTGGAAGGGTGTTGGTTACTATAGTAGCCGGAGACGATGGTGAAGGTTCAGATACAGGACCAATCTTAAACAGAGCAATATCAAGCGTAAAAAACGCAATAACAAGTATAAAAAGGCAATAGCAACCATAAAAGCTCCAGTGTTCATTCCATCATACATGACAATATGAACGAGTGAAGTAGTTGCTTACCTCTTGGAGCTCCTATGCTATTGCTTGGCGTCTCTAGTAGCTGCTGCAACTGCGATTGAAGTTGGTGCTGGTAGTGAAGATCTCCAGGAAAATCCCCTTCTCCCTTGAGTGGCTGACTTCTCCCTTCTCTTTTGCTGTAAATAATGTCTCTTGTTCTTCTTTGCAGGTGCCAATGGTGAAGGTCCCCCAACAGTCCTCACCAATGATCGAAGATGATGGATGCCCCCAAACAACCCCCGCTGTGTGTATATTTGCTCCTTGCTTTTCTGTCCCAAAACCAGAATTCTCCTTTTCTCTACTCTCTCTGTGCTTTTGCAATTCTCTATGTGCTTCCCGAATCGTTCCGTACCCAGCCCGTATGTCCAAATCGCCTTGTACCAATTTCGTACACCCCTAACGCATCTGCCACCACTCGCTCTCTGCAGAAAACCGTTTCTGCCTCTCCCCCTCCAGCACATACCCTGTTCTTTTTTCTTGTCCCCCAAACCCAAAACATTCTCTCTTTTCTCGTATCTTTTGTCATCATTTTTTTTTTAAGACAAAAATGCCTTTTTTCTTCTTCTTCTTTTTTAGTTATATAATATTAGAACAAAATAAAATATAAAGAGATAAAACTAGAAAAAAAACAAAAATGAAAATAAAATAATAAAAATATTAATAAAAAAAATAAATAAAAAAAAAAGAAGAAAAGAAAAAGAATAAGTAAAGTGAGAAATAAAAATAAAAATAAACTTTTCATTCTCAAGGTGTATTGGACAATTATCACATTCTTTCTCAACAATTTGTATTTCGGTATTAACTGTCTTTGAAGATTTTAAAGCATTTTCAAGATCTTTTTCAAGCTTTTCATTATCCTCTACTAGATTATCAATTCTATATTCATAGTCCCTTCTCTCAAAGGATAATCAATTTACCTTATACTGGAGTCGCATGACTTCTACATGTATCTCCTGAAATGCATCCAATAGCATCTGGTACTTGACCTCTATTGCTTCATTCTCAAATTCACTATCATTGTCATCATCAGAGTGTGCAGATCCTGCCATGAAACATAAATTTGACTCCTCTTCAACGCTACATTCATCATCACTTGAAGAGTCTCCATCACTCTTTTCCCAGACAATGTATGTATGCTTTCCTTTGCTTTTTGTTCTTGTCCTGAGGATACTTGGTGAATTATTTTTGCTTGTTCTTCAAGTCTGGACAGTCAGGCTTAATATGATCGTCCTTTCGAAACTCGTAACATTGTACAACATTGTTTCTTGAATTCTTTCTTCCTCTAGTAGGGCCTGCATTGTTAGTGGTAGAACTTCTATTTTTCATAAATCGATTGCCTCCTGCATGCACAAGAAAACAAAACCCTAGAAAAGATTTGTTAGCACAAAAAGATATAGAAGAAAATAAAGATTGAAAAGATATAAGAAGATAAAAGATTTAGAAGATAGAATCAAATAAAATAGAATAAAACCTAATCTAAAAAAATAAAATCTAATCTAAAAGATAAAATAAAATAAAATCTAACCTAACCTAAAAGATAGAATAAGAATAAAATAAAATCTAACCTAAAAAAATAAAATCTAATAAAATAAAATCTAATCTAAAAAGATAAAATAAAATCAAATAAAAACCGAAAAATAAAAAAAACAGAAAATAAAAATAGAAAACAGAAAAACAGAAAACAGAAAAATAAAATAAAATCAAATAAAATACAAACTGAAAAATATAAACAGAAAAATAAAATAAAATTAAAAAAATTCGAAATTTAAATTAAAAAATAAAAAAAAATAAGTCAAAGATAATCAATAATCACACAAATTAACCAGTTAAACCACGAATCCCCGGCAACGGCGCCAAAAACTTGATGGACAAATTTGTAAGCACCAAAATATGATGTCACAAACTTGTTTCACAATCGGCAAGTATGACCGAATCGTTTCAAGTAATAAACTTGGTAAGACCAAGTATCGTTCTCCCAAAGGACTCACGGCCTAGTTTAGTTATGTGATTTGTTGATTAGCTAAGACTTAAGAACACAATAATTGAAGTTTAATATGCAAAGACGAAAATTAAATATGTATGCATGAATTGATCAATGACAAAGACAAAAGATAAACACTTTCAAGGAAATATATGAATGAATATGTTGTTGGGGGTCAATTTCATCTCATCCACTCTCATACATTTTAGGAATTCAACATTCAAATCATCATTGTTAATGCCACTCTCTAAAGTACCATTCTAGATGGCTTCTCCCTAATCAAATAGTTCATACAATTCCTAGCATTCCTAATGATTAGTTTATTTTGCGCAGGAGCTTAAAGGCAACCAATATAATATTGTCAGTATAATATTGGGAGAAATTCCCCGGATCTAGATTTCCCCGTACGTGTCCGTATCAACAAAACCAATAATCATGCATTAGAATGAGTTAAACAATGCAAGCATTGAGCAAAGAGGAAAAACCCTAACTAATGATGAAAGAAAGCATATGTCTTAATTCAAAGATGTACTCAACAAATCCATATATGAGAGCTTCAAGAGATTACTTTGATTCCCCAACAAACATACAAGGTTTAGTTCACCATATTCATGGTGAACCTAGATGAATTACAATGAAAGTATGAAAGAATAAACCCAATAAAGGTGAAGAGGTAGCCTGAGCATCCAAGATCCTCCTTCAAAGGGGTGAAAGAGAGAGTGTTTGCCTCGTTTCTGCCAAAGATGCCTAACTATAGGACGTGCAAGCCCTTATATACTAATCTAGAGTTACAAAAGATTACAAAAGTCCAAGCCCAAAAAGTGCCGCTCAGCGGTATTTACCGCTCAGCGGTGATTGCGCGTCTTCTTTCTTCCCCTCAGCGGCCATTTTGCCCCTCAGCGGTTCCAACGTCACCTCTTGAGTGCCGCTCAGCGGTAGTTTGCCGCTGAGCGGTGCCTTCGACTTCTCCTTTTTGCACTCTTTCTTGTCTTTTCTAATGTCCTCTCTCTTATTCTTCACTTCTTTCACCAAATTCACCTCAAAACCTGCACAAGAACACTTAAATCAAGCATAAACCTGTCCAGCTCTCTTATTTCTGAAAATATAAACAAAAGGCATGATTTCAAGCTAGTTTCTAAGTCTAAAGGTTGCTTTTAGTATCAACTTTAAGCATGAAAATAACAGTTTTTCAACTGTTATCACAACCCCAAACTTAGAACTTTGCTTGTCCTCAAGCAAATAAAATGTAACTCCATCTCCAACCAATTCATATGATGGTTCACTCATTCAAAATCCTCTTTTCAAGATAAGTAATAACTTCACTCAAACTTAAGACCAAGAGTTCAATCAAGATGTGCACATGCTTTAGTGTTCACAAAGTCATTTAAATTCCAACAAATGCTATTTTTCATGAATGATCAATCAATTAAGCATGGATGTTCATGTGCTTATGGAATATTTCCTCACTAGGTAAAGTGTTTCACTCAACACACAAGTGTATAAGAGGTAAAGTGTTTCACTCATTCACTCCACTATCACAATGTCACACGAATCAACTTTGCCTTTCATTTAACCACAATCAAATACATTCACAAGCATGCATCATCACAAGGACTTTTCAATGGCTTATAATGTGGCTGGGCTAACAAGAAAATTGGTTTTTCTGGATCACAAAATCCTTGAGTTAAGAGAATCATAACAACACAATCTTCTTATTCATTCCCAACTTTCTTTTGCCTTTGCTTTTGCATTGAGCTTTGCTTCTTTTTCTTTTCTTTTCTTTGCATATTCTTACTTTTTAGCTCTTAGCTCAATGCTTTTTCCTTTTTCATGTTTCCCCAATAACCCCAAACTTGAACATTTAACAATACCACACAAGATCTTCTACTTAACTCAAGGTAAAGATTTTCAATCAAGGGTGTTCAGTGTATATTTAAGGCTAAGGGTTCAAAGGATAGAACACAACGTGTTCTCTTTTAGAAGGCTAACTTTATGAATTTGGCCAATAAAAAGGATTTCAAAAACACGACCTTTGATCATATGATGCAAAACAAGCAATTGATTCAATCATAGAAAACCTGGGCAAAGTCATTCATGCTTTCAAAGTAACAGCATTCAACAATAACAACTCTGGAGCTCAAAACCTCACATATAAGCTCATTCACATTTGACATGCACATCCTGCTTAATTTCACAATCACAATCATGATATTATACATTTGTTCACAAAGCTTGTGAATCACCTATATAAGCATTTTAATGTGCACATCATCTCAACATCAATTAATCATAAGCATCATTCAGCATTACCTATCACACAATCACAGTTAATAGCAAACCATCACAAGAAACCAGGTGTTTAATAGAGTACATCAAACCCTAATCTAAAAACAAAAACAAATAAGTTTAGAAAACTTAAACCACAAAAGCATAATCATATGATAGCATTCATCAGTAAATGCTATCTCAGCTCCTCATCAGTCCGAGCTCTCTGTATCTTCCTCTTCCTCTTCATCATCATCTTCATCAAATGCATCCTCCTCCTCAGCTTCATCTTCATCCATGTCTCGGGCTGAAGCTTCAGCTGCTTCAGCTCCTCCATGCCATGGTTCTTCTGGCCAAGCTACCACATTATGGAATTCATCCATAGTCCACCTGTGTGCTGGAGGGGTATCATACATCCCCACTATCATCTCAGCCGTGGCCACCTGCCCTCTGTGGATGGACTGCAACTGAGCACCTATAAGAGACATATACATGTCCCTCATCTGGAATGGTTCTGCCTCATGAGTATCAGCAGAAGTCCTGCTCTGTGCTGGCCTTCTCTCTCTACGAGCCTGGCGTGGTGGCACTGGCTGGGCTGCCTCCTCACCTCCACAGTACTGTCTGTAATAGGCCTCATCTATAGCTTTTCTTGGCCTCTCAAATGGTGGAACAGAAGTGTCCACCCCAGCTAGCTTGCAAAGGTGAGTGATCAAAGAAGGATGTCCCAGTGGTGCTTTGTTGTTTGAGGTGTTAGCACACACACTAATCTCATCAGCTATCACCTGCCCAATATTAACATTCAAGTTTCTGATAGCACAGTAGATGAAGAGTGCCCTGCTGAGAGTAATATCTGACACATGTGAACATGGCTGAATGTTGGCATGAGAAAATGCCATCCAATACTTTGCAAGAGGAGTCAAATCTGTCCTCCTAATATTAACCACTGAGCCAGATTTATTCCTTTGGAAGTGTCCTCCAGGTATGCACAATACTCTCTCAACATCCTCAAAGTCAGCACCTTCCTCCATGCTAAGAGCAAACTGGCATTGCTCACCAGCCCACACAGTATCCAGAAAGTTATTGATGGAGTCAGAATCATACCTGATAGCATGGCCTCTAACATAGCCCAAATAATTCTCAGCTGGATAATCACCAATCTTCTTTGCATTGGTGTAGAATTCTTTTACCACAGCTATGTTGGCAGGTGATGGATAAGTGGCTAGCTTCCCCCAATCACTCCCTAACACTTGCTCTCCAAATTGAGGAGCAAAGTTAGGTATCATTCCAACCTTTCTCTCCATTAGAAGTCTCCTGTCCTGAACCACCCTAAAGTGCTTCTCATGTTTTCTAGAGAGGAACCTGCCATTATGGGGCTGCTCTGGTTCCTTTTCCTTTCTCTTGGTTGCCATGGTTTTCAATCTCTTTCCTGAAGAGGATGCCATTCCTGCATTCAAACATAAATCCAAAACCACAGAACATGATGTTAATCATTAGTAAACACAAAACAAAACTCCTTTTGAAGCTAAACCACCGCTGAGGGCCAGAATTTCCCCTCAGCGCCACTAGTGCCACATTCAAACACGCAACAAACCAGAAAAAGCAAATCTGGCAGAGTGCCGCTCAGCGGTAAATGCCGCTCAGCGGTGATCTGCAGATTTTTGCAAATCTCGTTTTTAAACTGTCCTAACTCCACCCAAATGCAATTTTCAGTTTTCCAGTTCATAATCAAGCAGTTTAATCGGTTCAAACATCAAATATATCATCAAATCATGCATAGAAATCAAAACCCCTAAATATTCATGCTTTGACAATCACAGTCAATTTCAAGAACCCTAGAATGAACAAAATGCATTTTACTTACTTGGGTGGAGATGCTAGATGATATGAGAATGCTTCCAAACTAGAATGCTCTCTTCCAACCCCAAACTTTGATAGCACACTAGTGTAAAAGTGAGTGGAAGAGAAATTTTCTAAAGAGGGAAGAGTAAAAAGATGTGGAAAACCTAGGAGAAGGTGTGTGGAAGTGTTTGTGCAGAGAGAAGTCTGGAAATAAACCCTAAAACGCAGCTTGGGGTATAAAAATACCCTAATGGGCTCGGGTCCCGCTAAGGGGAACTAAAGCCCAGTCTGCGAGAGTACCGCTCAGCGGTAAAATACCGCTCAGCGGCACTTTCGTGATGTGCTCCTCTCCTTCTTTTCTTGACCTACGTGCCTTCCCTACATGTCCCTCATAGGTTCCCTGCAATTCAATGTTAAAAATGCTTATGCAAACCCTAACTAAAATAAACAAACAAAAACAATCAATCAGCTGGGTTGCCTCCCAGGTAGCGCTTGTTTAACGTCACGAGCCTGACCCAAATTCCACCAGCACCCATCAGTAGATGCAAAATTTTCTTACCAACACCCATCAGCAGGTGTTACAAACCTAGCATCCTTCAGTAGATGCTTAACCACCTAGCATCCTTCAGTAGATGCTGGATCCAACAAAAATAATTACAGAATAATATCCACAATTTAAAAGTTACAAAACCAAATCAAAAGTTTTTAAATCCACTGGGTTGCCTCCCAGCAAGCGCTCTTTTAACGTCATTAGCTTGACCCAGTAAAGTTCAAGTTCCATCTTCTGTATAGTTAATGATGTCTTTCCACCAACTTCTCAACTGCTTCCTTTGGACTGTTTTGGTTCTTCTAGAATAAGGAGACTCTATCTCTATCATCTCCTTCTCTTTAAAGCCCTTCACAACCCACAACTTGTTCTTTAGTCTCACATGTGTGCCAAGTTGGGGTCCTCTTTTCTTCCAGTCTCTAGGACTTGCTTCTCCTCTTCCAATATCTTCTTCCTTGGGTACCTGAAACAACAAACAATGGTTACCTGAAACCTCAAGATTTTCTTCTTTACGGCTAGTCATGGGTGCATCTCGAAATGCAGCTTTATAACTAGCTTCTTCCTCCTTTGCTTGCGTCTCATCTTTGAAGACATCTACCACCACTCTCTCCTCTCTGTCCTGGAGCACCACTATACCTTCATTTACATCTATAATAGCCCTGGCCGTTTTCATAAACGGTCTTCCAAGTATGATAGGTATCTTCTCGGTCTCCATCTTCATCACCACAAAGTCTGCCAAGAACTGAAGTTTGCCAACACAAACTATAATGTCCTCTACAATTCCACTTGACTCCTTTGAAGATCCATCGGCCATTACTATTCTAACCTTTGCAGGTTTCATTTTAACCTTGCCAATTTGCTCCAGTAAAGAATAAGGCATCAAGTTAACACTTGAACCTAAATCAAGGAGAGCTTTCTTTACCTTTTTCTTCCCTATAGTACAAGGGATAGAAAAGCTGCCTGGATCAGATGCTTTAGGAGGGAATGGCTCTTTTTTAACAGCTATACACTTCTTTGCTTCCTCATCTCTACGTCTTTTCTTTGTAGAGATGTTCTCATCAGATTTTGTGTAAACTGTGATTTTCTGTAGAATCTGCTCCCAAGGTGCTTCATTATCCAACATATTAAATAATTCTGTGAAATCCATTTGTTTCTCTTGATTTATTGGAAAAGGAAAATTATTTTCACTCTCTATTTCTCTTCTTTCTTCTGTTTCTTCTTCTTCCAACTCAATGATCTCTTCATTTACACTCTTGACCACTTTGCACTCTTCTCTGGGTTAACCTCAGTATTAGCCCCAAAGTTTCTGTTGGGTCTTTCTTCCAATTGCTTGGTGATCTGACCCATCTGAATCTCCAAATTCTTTATAGCAGCTTCAGTGCTCTTTTGAGAAGATTCAGTTTTCTGGATGAATTGCTGAAGAGTTTCTTCCAACCTTGTTGATCTGTCATTAAGCATAGATAATTGTTGCCACAAGGTTGGTTGCTGCTGCTGCTTATTATACTGATTAGCCTGCCCAGTTTGTCCTTGGCCAATGCTTGGATGTGGTTTCCAACCCTGATTATAATTCCCTTGACGGTATGGAAACTGATTAGCCATGAAGTTAACATCCTCCATGGCCTCCACTGGAAAAGCACACTGGCCATTTATGTGATCACCTCCACATAGTTCGCACAACTAGGTTTGTATCTGGGCAGCAGACTTCAACTCTTTAGGTAATTGAGCCAAAGTTTTTGTCAGAGTCTCTAGCTGTTGAGTTAGAATTTTATTCTGTGCTAGCAGAGCATCATGCGTTTGTAATTGTAGAACCCCTTTCTGTGGCATAGGAGCTCCTCTTTCATTGTGCAGCTCATTATCACTTGTAGCCATATTTTCAATGATTTCAGTTGCTTCCTCTGGAGTCTTCCATTTGATATTGCCTCCAGCTGAGGCATCTAGCATCATCTTGGTTTGTGAACCAAGCCCTCCAAGGAAAGTTAGGACTACTTCTTGATCTTCAAAGCCATGCGTGGGAGTTTTATGTAACAAGCTTTTATACCTATCCCATGCATGTCCAAGTGATTCTTCCATGCCCTGCTTGAATGAAGATATCTCTTGCTTTCCCTTAGTCACTTTAGATTGTGGGAAGTATTTATTCAAAAACTTTGCAACCACTGCTTCCCACTCCGTGAAACTTTCTTCTGGAAAAGAGTTCAACCAAAGCTTAGCATTGCCTCCCAATGAGAAAGGAAACAAACTAAGTTTGATAGCTTCGTCTGGCACCCCATTAATCTTGACCGTGTTACAGATCTCATTAAATGTTGTAAGGTGCTCATATGGGCTTTCATGTGATAACCCATTAAATTGATTACTCTTTACCAGTTGGATTAATGCTGGTTTGACCTCCATGTTGGCTGCATTGACTCTAGGTCGAGCTATGCTATTGAAGTGCTGAGGTCCAGCAAGATTAGTGTAATCTGTAAGAGTTCTTCTAGCATTATTATTGTTCTCCATACTCCCTGTGCTATGAACAGAACCTTGTAGTGATGATTGTAGGAGAGTTTCAGGAGAAGGGAAAAGTTCTCTGGACGTTCTGATTCTTCTCCTCCTTCTAGTTCGAATCAGTAAATGCTATACCAACTTCAAAAAGTTTCAACACTTCTTTTCTAACCACCTCCTTCATTACAGGATTTAACCTTCTCTGTGGTTGAGCACTCGGTCTATAATCATCTTCCATAAAGATCTTATGCATACAATAAGTTGGGCTGATACCTTTAAGATCTGAGATTCACCACTCAATCGCTTCTTTGTTAGCTTTCAGAAATTCTATCAATTGTTCTTCTTCTTTTGGAAACAAAGAGTTACTGATGATGACTGACTTTGTTCCATCTTCTTCTCGAGAAACATACTTTAGATGTGATGGTAGTATTTTTAATTCTAACTTCTTTGCTTTGACTTCTTCTTCCTTATCAATTATCTCAAACTTCGTATCCTCCACTGGAATCTCCTTCAATGTTTCCAAGTCCATCATACATTCTTCAATTAATTTCTCTTCTCCTTCATCTAAATCTTCACAAACATCAATAAGAGCTTTTTCTAATGGAGAAGCATAACGCACCATCCTTTCTTGCACCATACAAACTTCATCAAGTTCGTCAAGTTGAAAACATGTTTTATCATCATTTGGATATGTCATGGCTTTGAATACGTCAAAGTTTACTTCTTCACTATGAACTCTCACTTTAAGCTTACCATTCTCTACATTAATTAAAACTCTAGCAGTCTTCATAAAAGGTCTCCCAAGAATGAGAGGCACATCACCATTCCCTTCCATCTCCATTACAATAAAATCTACTGGGAATACAAACTTGTCAACTGATAACAGTTGAAAAACTGTTATTTTCATGCTTAAAATTGATACTAAAAGCAACCTTTAACACTTAGAAACTAGCTTGAAATCATGTTTTTGTTTATATTTTAGAAATAGGAGAGTTGGACAGGTTTATGCTTGATTTCAGTGTTTTATGCAGGTTTTAAGCTGAATTTGATGAAAGAAGTGAAGAAGGATAGAGATGGAATAAGAAAAGAAGTCAAAAAGTACCGCTCATCGCTAGTTTACCGCTGAGCGACACTAATGAACTCTCGTTGGCTCCGCTGAGGGCTGAAAATGCCGCTGAGGGGGAAAAATTCAACACACGCACTTACCGCTGAGCGGCATTATCTTGGGCTTAGGCCCACTTTTCTGTAATATTTCGAATAGTATATAAGCTTTAGGACTTCCTAGGGTTTGTATCTTTGGCTGGAGAAGACGCAAAACACACTTTTCACCCCTTGCGGGTAGAATTGGAGATGGTGACGACTCTCCTCTTCTCTTTCTAGGGTTTTTCTATCTCTTCCATTCTTTCATTGAATTTCATCTAGTTTCACCATGAATATGGTGAACTAAACTTTTCTTGTTGTTGGGGAATCAATGTAATCTTTTGAAGCTCTCATATATGGAATTTGTGTTTAAACATCTTATTTGAGATACATAAGCATACAGGGAATATTGATCAAAGCATGCATTGTTTAACTCATTCGATGTCATGAATATTGATTTTGTCGATGTGGACAGATACGGGGAAATCTAGATCCGGGGAAATTCTCCCAATAGCATATTGCCTAGACATAGGGATATAAGGGTTGGTTGCCTTTAAGCTTCTGTGCTTCAGAATTAATTATTAGGGATGCTAGGAATTGTATGAACTCGTAATTAAGGATAGGCTTTCTTCGCAAGATGATTTAGAGAGAGGCATTAACATTGATGAAAAGAATGATGAATTCCTAAAACATATGAGAGTGGATAAGGTGAAATTGATTACCCCAACAACATACTCATGCATCTAATTCATTCAGTGTTTGTGTTCTTCTTTCCCATTGATCATCACATGCATACATGTTTACTTTTGTCTTGTGCATTTGAAACTTATAACAATTTGTTCACAAGTCTTAAATAATCAAGAAATCATATAACTAACTAGGTCGTGAGTCCTTTGGGGAGAACGATACTTGGTCTTACCGAGTTTATTACTTGATACGATTCGGTCACACTTGTTGAGGGTTAAACAAGTTTTTGGTGTCGTTTTTCGGTGTTCATAAATTTGTCATCAAGTTTTTGGCGCTGTTGTCGGGGACTCGTGGTTTAACTAGTTTATTTGTGTGATTAATGATTATCTTTGACTTGTTTTTGAATTTTTAATTTTAAATTTCAAATTTTGAATTTCTGTTTTTATTTTTCTGTTTTTTGTTTTTATTTTCTATTTTTATTTTTTCGGTTATTATTTTATTTTATTTTATTTTCTGTTTTTGTTTTTCTGCTTTTATGTTTTTCGATTTTTATTTCCTATCTTCTTATCTTTTCAATTTTATCTTTTTATTATTTCTTCTCTTTTCTATCTTTTTCTGCTAACAAATATTTTCTAGAGTTTTGTGCATAATGCTTGCAAGATGCGATTCGAACAAGAATTTGACTATATGGGCTCCCAATTCTACCAAGGTAATTTCAACCACTAGTGGGAACCTCACTCAAGCACGGATCAAAGTCAATTTTGACAAGCTACCGGACAATTTGAGAACCAACCACAACAACAATGGCAGCAACAAAGCTCTCTATCAGAAAGTTTGGATGACACCCTTCAACGATTTTTGCAAAATTCCATCTCTACTCAGAAAAACATTGAAGCATCATGTAAAAGGATAGAGATGAAGCTTCGTTACATTAGTCAGAGATTGGACGATTTTAAGGTTAATACTGACGTTAACCCTAAGGAGGAAGGTCAAGCCATTGTCACTGAAAGTGACAAGATTTTTTATGAGAAAAAAAATAGGGAGAGATGAGGAAAATATAGAGAGAAAAGAAAAAGAAGAGTTGAGTGAGAAAGATAAAGATGAAGAAAAAGAAGAAGAAGTGGTTGAGAGAAAAGAGAGAAAGAAAATTTGTGTGAAAATAAAGAAGTTGAGAAGAAAAAGAGAAGGGAAGAAAAAAATAAGAGAAAAGAAAAAGAGCAAAAAGAAAGTGAGAGAAAAGAAAAAGAGGACGAGAGAAAAAAGAAAGAATCATATTAGAAACCTCTTCCTCATCCAAAGAAGTATCATAGGAAGAAGGAATTTGAGCGCTTTATGGAAATCTTCAAGAATTGGAGATTAAAGTTCCTATGATTGAGACATTGCAACAGGTTCCTGGTTTTATCAAATCCTGAAGAAGTTCAGTAGAAAGAAGAAAAAGAAGAAAGAACTTGAATTTTATTGGGTCAAGCTAGTGATGTTAAAAGAGTTCTTGCTGGGAGGCAACCCAGTGATTTAAGAACTTTTAATTTTTGGTTTGGTGTTGTAATTTTGAACTTTTGGGTATTGTTGTATTTATTATAAGTTTGTTGCAGGGTTTACATCTACTGATGGATGTTAGGCGGAAGAGTATCTACTAAAGAATACTATGTTTGTATACACCTACTAATGGGTGTTGGTAAGAAAGATTTGCATCTACTGAAGGGTGCTGGAGGATTTTGGGTCAGGCTCATGACGTTAAACAAGCGCTACCTGGGAGGCAACCCAGTTGATTGATTGTATCTTTGTTGTTTGTTCTGCTTTAGTTGGATGATAAGGATTGGATGCATGAGTGATCTGAGAACTTAATTGTAGGGAGCAAGTGAGGAGCATGAGTAGAAGGCACCTAGGTTAAGCTAGGAAGAAGAAAAGCACAACACGAAAGCGCCGTTGAGCGGTGGTATTGCAAAATGGGCTTAGGTTGCCCCTTAGCGGAACCCGAGCCCATTAGGGTATTTTATACCCTAAGTCACGCCTTGGCCTCTATTTTCAGATCTCACTCCTCCCACACACTCTCAAGCAATGTCCCAAGAGTTCCTTTCATTTTTATTTTTCTTCCTCCTTCATAAAACCTCTATTTCCTTCATTTTTGCATCAAGTTTCTATTCAAGTTTGGGGTTTGGTGAGAGCATTGCTGTTACGGGCTGATTTCTTCATTGTGGTTTACTAATGCTTAACAATGTATCTTGTGGTTTTGTGAATTATGTTTGATGTAGGGATGGCCTCCTCATCGGGCAAAAAGAATCAAGACTATAGGATCCAAGAAGAAGGAGAAGAAGAAGACTCTAACGATAGCAGACTGATGAGGAGCTGAGATAGCATTTACTGATGGAGACTATCAACACTAGAGCAGGATTTGTTTTATCTTCTGTTTTGTTCTGAACTTATTTGCTTCTGTTAGTAGAATAGGGTTTGATGTACTCAATTGGAAACTTTGTCTGTTATGATGGTTTGCTTATGATTGTTGTGTGGTAAGTAGTGCTTGATCATGCTTTGATATTGATTGATGTTGAGATTGTGCACATTATATACTTATGCAGGTGGTTCACAAGCTTTGTGAACAAATGCATGATGTTGTGATTGTGATTATGATACTAAGCAGGATGTGTATATGTGGAATGTGAATGAGCTTATATGTGAGGTTTTGAGCTCCAGAGTTTTTGTGATCGAATGCTATTACTTTGAAAGCATGAATAATTTTGTCAAGGTATTCTATGATTGAATCAATTGCTTGTTTGCATCATATATGATCAAGGCCATTTGTTGGTAACCCTTTTATTAGCCAAATGCATGATTTTAGCCCATAAAAGAGAGCACTATGTGTTCTATTCTTTGAACCCTTAGCATTGAACATAATTTGGAAACCCTTTGTGAAAAGCTTTACCTTGAGTTAAGTAGAAAATATTTTGTGGTATTGATAAATGTTCAAGTTTGGGGTTGTTGGGAAGTTATGAAAGGGAAATTGAAAGCAGTGAGCTAAGACCTAAGAACTAAGAATGTGAAAGGAAAAAGAAAGAAAAAGAAAAGAAAAGAGAAGAAAAAGCAAAGCTGAATGCAAAGGAAAGTTGGGAATAAGTAAGAATGATTGTGTTAGATGATTCTCTTAACTCAAGGGTTTTGTGATCTAGAAAAACCAATTTTCTTGTTAGCTCAGCCACATTATAAGCCATTGAAAAGTCCTTGTGATGATGCATGTTTGTGAATGTATTTGATTGTGGTTAAATGAAAGGCAAAGCCAATTCATCTGACATTGTGATAGTAGAGTGAATGAGTAAATACCTCTTATACACCACTGTGTTTGAGTGAAACACTTTATCTAGTAAGGAAAGATTCCATGAGCACATGAACATCCATGCTTAGTTGATTGATCATTCATGAAAAGTAGCATTTGTTGGATATTAGGTGATTGTGTGAACACTAAAGCATTGCATGTCTTGATTGAAGTTTTTGTCATGAGCTTAATGGAGTACTTACTTATCTTGAAAAGAGGATTGTTGAATGGAGTGAACCATTGTATTGATTGGTAGAAGATTGAGTTATATCTTGTTTGCTTGAGGACAAACAAAGTTCTAAGTTTGGGGTTGTGATAACAGTTGAAAAACTGTTATTTTCATGCTTAAAATTGATACTAAAAGCAACCTTTAACGCTTAGAAACTAGCTTGAAGTCATGCTTTTGGTCTTATTTTCAGAAATAAGAGAGTTGGACAAGTTTATGCTTGATTTCAGTGTTTTATGCAGGTTTTAAGGTGAATTTGGTAAAAGAAGTGAAGAATGATAGGAATGGAATCAGAAAAGACATCAAAAAGTGCAAAAGGAGAAGTCGCAATTACCGCTCAGCGGCAGTTTACCGCTGAGCGGCACTTAGGAGCTCACGTTGGATCCGCTGAGGGGTGAAAATGCCGCTGAGGGGGAAGAATCAACTCACGCACTTACCGATGAGCGGTAGTTTACTGTTGAGGGACACTTTTATGGGCCTGGACCTAATTTTCTGTATTTTTATAATAGTATATAAGCTTTAGGACGTCCTAGGGTTTGTATCTTTGGCTGAGACGAAGCAAACACTCACTTTTCCACCCCTTTGAAGGAAGATCTTGGATGCTCAGGCTACCTCTTCATCTTTCTAGGGTTTTATCCTTCATTCTTTCATTATAATTCATCTAGCTTCACCATGAATATGGTGAACTAAACCTTGTATTGTTGTTGGGGAATCAATGTAGTCTTGTGAAACTCTCATATATGGAATTTGTTTTAACATCTTATTTTTAAGACTTATGCTTTCTTTCATCATTAGTTAGGGTTTTTCCTCTTTGCGTAAAGCTTGCTTTGTTTAACTCATTCATTGCCATGATTAGTGATTTTGTCGATATGGGAACGTATGAGGAAATCTAGATCCAGGGAATTTCTCCCAATAGCATATTGGTTGCCGTTAAGCTTCTGCACTTAAGAATTAATTACTAGGAATGCTAGGAATTCTATGAACTCGTAATTAAGGATAGGCCTTCTTGCAAGGTGTTTTAGAGAGTGACATTAACATTGATGAAAAGAATGATGAATTCCTAAAAGTATATGAGAGTGGATAAGATGAAATTGATAACCCCAACAACATACTCATCCATCTAATTCATTGAAGTGTTTGTATTTTGTTTCTCTCCATTGATCAAATTCATGCATACATATTTAATTACTGTCTTTTGCATTTAAACCTATAATCAATTTGTTCTCAAGTCTCAAATAATCAATAAATCATATAGCTAAACTAGGCCGTGAGTCCTTTGGGAAAACGCTACTTGGTCTTACCTAGTTTTATTACTTGATACAATTCGGTCACACTTGTCGATTGTTAAACAAGTTTGTGGCGCCGTTTTTTGGTGTTCATAAATTTATCATCAATGATGATGCCATTTTTTACAAGATTTACAGAGATTTCTTTAACAACTTTTTACGGTTTTACAGAGGCCAACAATAAGACATAACTAGAAACACATAATTTCAAATCAAAACATATATAGGGGCGCGAACAACCATCACATACAATCAGGCCCATTTAAGTTTTCAAAATAATAAAGCCCAAAATAGAGATTATTAATAGGTTTCATTAAAGACAAAGTTGACTAATGTATTACAGAGTGTTACCAAAAATAGAGAAACACATTCATAGATTATAATCGACTGAGTTCATAACAAAATCAATTAAAATTCGCGCAACTTTATTTTCACAAAATTGAGTCAATTAAACAGCACACAGTAAACATGCATATAACAGTCAATAATACAAATGCTTATGATGCATGAAAAAAGATTTTTTCCGGTTACCACATTCAAAGACTCAAGAGCTTGTGAATCCTACTTTGTAGTTCATCCTTGGGTTCTATACTGCTTAAGTTGCAGCTAGTTTCTTGCAAAAAACAATTAAACGTTTTTTACGCTGGTACCCATTTGAACTTGGCTCCTGTCTTGCCAGTTGCAGGAGGCAGTTCCTTAGGAATCCATTTTAATTTGCCCTTTGGAACTCCAACCTTTATGTAGTAGCAGTTTCTAACATTATGTCCAATAGTATTGTAGTAAAAACAAGCAGTTGTAATAGGCTTACTGAGATCAATAAACTTCTTTGAATTAATCCTATTACTCTTTGCTTAGTAGCCAATACCTTTCTTATTAATTGCTCTTCCAAATGATCTTAACACAACATCAAGATTTTCTTTACCTTGTGTAAATTTAGCTAATGTGCTGGTTAAGTAATCAATTTTCTCAAGGTGTATTGGACAATTATCACATTCTTTCTCAACAATTTGTATTTCGGTATTAACTGTCTTTGAAGATTTTAAAGCATTTTCAAGATCTTTTTCAAGCTTTTCATTATCCTCTACTAGATTATCAATTCTATATTCATAGTCCCTTCTCTCAAAGGATAATCAATTTACCTTATACTGGAGTCGCATGACTTCTACATGTATCTCCTGAAATGCATCCAATAGCATCTGGTACTTGACCTCTATTGCTTCATTCTCAAATTCACTATCATTGTCATCATCAGAGTGTGCAGATCCTGCCATGAAACATAAATTTGACTCCTCTTCAACGCTACATTCATCATCACTTGAAGAGTCTCCATCACTCTTTTCCCAGACAATGTATGTATGCTTTCCTTTGCTTTTTGTTCTTGTCCTGAGGATACTTGGTGAATTCTTTTTGCTTGTTCTTCAAGTCTGGACAGTCAGGCTTAATATGATCGTCCTTTCGAAACTCGTAACATTGTACAACATTGTTTCTTGAATTCTTTCTTCCTCTAGTAGGGCCTGCATTGTTAGTGGTAGAACTTCTATTTTTCATAAATCGATTGCCTCCTGCATGCACAAGAAAACAAAACCCTAGAAAAGATTTGTTAGCACAAAAAGATATAGAAGAAAATAAAGATTGAAAAGATATAAGAAGATAAAAGATTTAGAAGATAGAATCAAATAAAATAGAATAAAACCTAATCTAAAAAAATAAAATCTAATCTAAAAGATAAAATAAAATAAAATCTAACCTAACCTAAAAGATAGAATAAGAATAAAATAAAATCTAACCTAAAAAAATAAAATCTAATAAAATAAAATCTAATCTAAAAAGATAAAATAAAATCAAATAAAAACCGAAAAATAAAAAAAACAGAAAATAAAAATAGAAAACAGAAAAACAGAAAACAGAAAAATAAAATAAAATCAAATAAAATACAAACTGAAAAATATAAACAGAAAAATAAAATAAAATTAAAAAAATTCGAAATTTAAATTAAAAAATAAAAAAAAATAAGTCAAAGATAATCAATAATCACACAAATTAACCAGTTAAACCACGAATCCCCGGCAACGGCGCCAAAAACTTGATGGACAAATTTGTAAGCACCAAAATATGATGTCACAAACTTGTTTCACAATCGGCAAGTATGACCGAATCGTTTCAAGTAATAAACTTGGTAAGACCAAGTATCGTTCTCCCAAAGGACTCACGGCCTAGTTTAGTTATGTGATTTGTTGATTAGCTAAGACTTAAGAACACAATAATTGAAGTTTAATATGCAAAGACGAAAATTAAATATGTATGCATGAATTGATCAATGACAAAGACAAAAGATAAACACTTTCAAGGAAATATATGAATGAATATGTTGTTGGGGGTCAATTTCATCTCATCCACTCTCATACATTTTAGGAATTCAACATTCAAATCATCATTGTTAATGCCACTCTCTAAAGTACCATTCTAGATGGCTTCTCCCTAATCAAATAGTTCATACAATTCCTAGCATTCCTAATGATTAGTTTATTTTGCGCAGGAGCTTAAAGGCAACCAATATAATATTGTCAGTATAATATTGGGAGAAATTCCCCGGATCTAGATTTCCCCGTACGTGTCCGTATCAACAAAACCAATAATCATGCATTAGAATGAGTTAAACAATGCAAGCATTGAGCAAAGAGGAAAAACCCTAACTAATGATGAAAGAAAGCATATGTCTTAATTCAAAGATGTACTCAACAAATCCATATATGAGAGCTTCAAGAGATTACTTTGATTCCCCAACAAACATACAAGGTTTAGTTCACCATATTCATGGTGAACCTAGATGAATTACAATGAAAGTATGAAAGAATAAACCCAATAAAGGTGAAGAGGTAGCCTGAGCATCCAAGATCCTCCTTCAAAGGGGTGAAAGAGAGAGTGTTTGCCTCGTTTCTGCCAAAGATGCCTAACTATAGGACGTGCAAGCCCTTATATACTAATCTAGAGTTACAAAAGATTACAAAAGTCCAAGCCCAAAAAGTGCCGCTCAGCGGTATTTACCGCTCAGCGGTGATTGCGCGTCTTCTTTCTTCCCCTCAGCGGCCATTTTGCCCCTCAGCGGTTCCAACGTCACCTCTTGAGTGCCGCTCAGCGGTAGTTTGCCGCTGAGCGGTGCCTTCGACTTCTCCTTTTTGCACTCTTTCTTGTCTTTTCTAATGTCCTCTCTCTTATTCTTCACTTCTTTCACCAAATTCACCTCAAAACCTGCACAAGAACACTTAAATCAAGCATAAACCTGTCCAGCTCTCTTATTTCTGAAAATATAAACAAAAGGCATGATTTCAAGCTAGTTTCTAAGTCTAAAGGTTGCTTTTAGTATCAACTTTAAGCATGAAAATAACAGTTTTTCAACTGTTATCAATGCTCATGAATGGTGATCGACCCACCAGTATGTAGGGTGCCACCCCTTTCAGATGCTCTGTTCCGCTGGGCTTTGGCACACTTATTGCGGAACTCTACTGTATTCCAATGAGCCAGTAAAGAGTTCCAAATTTGTTCACCCAGCCAGTTAGGGCACTGTCCTGCATTGCGGGCATCCCTAAACATCTCTGACAGCTGATAACAGTTGAAAAACTGTTATTTTCATGCTTAAAATTGATACTAAAAGCAACCTTTATACTTAGAAACTAGCTTGAAATCATGTTTTTATTCATATTTTCATAAATAAGAGAGTTGGACAGGTTTATGCTTGATTTCAGTGTTTTTGTGCAGGTTTTAAGGTGAATTTGGTGAAAGAAGTGAAGAAGGAGAGAGATGAAATCAGAAAAGACATCAAAAAGTGCAAAAGGAGAATCCGAAGTCACCGCTCAGTGGCAGTTTACCGCTGAGCGGCACTCAGGAAGTCACAGGAGGTCCGCTGAGGGGCAAAATGGCCGCTGAGGGGAAGAAACGAGACGCGCACTCACCGCTGAGCGTTATTTTACCGCTGAGCGGTACACTTATGGGCTTGGGCCTAGATTTTCTGTAATTTCAAAATAGTATATAAGCTTTAGGACGTCCTAGGGTTTGTATCTTTGGCAAACACGAAGCAAATACTCTCTCTTCCACCCCTTTGAAGGAGGATCTTGGATGCTCAGGCTACCTCTTCACCTTTCTAGGGTTTTATCCTTCATTCTTTCATTGTTGTTCATCTAGGTTCACCATGAATATGGTGAACTAAACCTTGTATGTTTGTTGGGGAATCAATGTAATCTTTTGAAGCTCTCATATATGGAATTTATGCTTGCATCTTAATCTAAGATTTATGCTTTCTTTCATCACTAGTTAGGGTTTTTCCTCTTTGCTTAATGCTTGCTTTGTTTAACTCATTCAATGCATGATTATTGATTTTGTCGATACGGGAACGTACGGGGAAGTCTAGATCCAGGGAATCTCTCCCAATATTATATCGGTTATCGTTAAGCTCCTGCACTTGATGAACTAATTATTAGGAATGCTAGGAATTGTATGAACTCGTAATTAGGGAGAAGCCTTCTTGAAAGGTACTTTAGAGAGTGGCATTAACAATGATGATTTGAATGTTGAATTCCTAAAATATATGAGAGTGGATAAGATGAAATTGACCCCCAACAACATAATCATCCATATATTCCATTGAAAGTGCTTGTCTTTTGCTTTTGCCATTGATCAAAACATCATGCATACATGTTTATTTTCTGTTTTGCATATTAAACCTCAATTATTTCGTCCTTAAGTCTTAGCTAATCAACAAACCACACAACTAAACTAGGTCGTGAGTCCTTTGGGAGAACGATACTTGGTCTTACCAAGTTTATTACTTGAACGATTCGGTCATACTTGCCGATTGTAAAACAAGTTTGTGACATCATATTTTGGTGATCATAAATTTGTCCATCAAGTTTTTGGCGCCGTTGCCGGGGACTCGTGGTTTAACTGGTTAATTTGTGTGATTATTGATTATCTTTGACTTTAATTTTAAATTTCTGTTTTTATTTTCTGTTTTTATTTTTTCGGTTTTTATTTTATCTTATTTGATTTGATTTTATTTTATTTGATTTGATTAGATTATATTTTATTTTATTTGATATGATATTGATTTGATTTGATTTGATTAGATTTTATTTTATTTTATTTTATTCTATCTTATTTTATTTTATCTTCTGAATCTTTTATCTTCTCTTATATCTTTTTGTGCTAACAAATATTTTCTAGGGTTTTGTTTTCTTGTGTATGCAGGAAGCAATTAGAACAAGGAGCAAGAAAACAACAGAACCTCTGCTTGAAGGTCTAGACGAGAGTAGACGGAGGAGAAGAATCCGAACATCTAGAGAACTTTTCCCTTCTCCAGAAACTCTCTTACAATCATCACCACAAGGTTCTGTTTATAGCACAGAAAATATGGAGAACAACAATGTTAGAAGAACTCTTGCTGACTACACCAATATAGCTGGACCTCAGCACTTTAACAGTATAGCTAGACCTAGAGTCAACGCAGCTAATATGGAGGTCAAACCAGCACTGATTCAACTGGTGAAAAGCAACCAATTTAATGGGTTATCTCATGAAAGCCCATATGAGCACCTCACTACCTTCAATGAGATTTGCAACACAGTCAAGATTAATGGGGTGCCAGACGAAGCTATCAAACTTAGCTTGTTTCCTTTCTCATTGGGAGGCAATGCTAAGCTTTGGTTGAATTCTTTCCCAGAAGAAAGTTTCACAGAGTGGGAAGCAGTGGTCACAAAATTTTTAAACAAGTACTTCCCACAATCTAAAGTGACAAAAGGCAAGCAAGAGAATTCTTCATTTAAACAGGGCACGGAAGAATCACTAGGGCATGCATGGGACAAGTATAAAAGCTTGCTAAGAAAAACACCCACGCATGGCTTTAAAGATCAGGAAGTAGTCTTAACTTTCCTTGGAGGGCTTGGTTCACAAACCAAGATGATGCTGGATGCCTCAGCAGGAGGCAATATTAAATGGAAAACTCCAAAGGAAGCAACAGAGATTATAGAAAACATGGCTACTAGTGATAATGAGCTACACAGTGAGAGAGGAGCTCTTATGCAACAAAAAGGAGTTCTCCAATTACAGACACATGATGCCCTGCTAGCTCAAAACAAAATTCTAACTCAACAGTTGGAGACTCTGACTAAAACTCTTGCACAATTACCCAAAGAGTTGAAAACTACTGCACAGGTACAAACCCAGTTGTGCGAATTGTGTGTAGGCGACCATATCAATGGTCAATGTGCCTTTCCAGTTGAAGCCGTAGAGGATGTAAACTACATGACCAATCAGTACCGTCAAGGAAGCTACAATCAGGGGTGGAAACCACACCCAAGTATTGGTCAAGGGCAAACTGGGCAAGCTGGTCAATATAATAAGCAGCAGCAGCAACCCACCTTATGGCAACAATTATCTATGGTTAATGAAAGGTCCATGAGGATGGAGGAAACTCTCAACAATTTCATACAGAAGACTGAGTCTACACAGAAGAGCACTGAAGCTGCTATCCAAAATCTGGAGACTCAGATGGGGCAGATCACCAAACAGGTGGAAGAAAGGCCAAATAGAAATTTTGGGGCTAATACTGAGGTTAACCCCAGAGAAGAGTGCAAGGTGGTAGAGAGTGTTGATGATGAGAAAGTTGAGTTAGAAACAGAAGAGAGAAGAGAAATAGAGAGCAATAGCACTTTTCCTTTTCCAATCCATCAAGGGAAACAACTAGACTTCACAGAATTATTCAAAATGGTGGATAATGATGCACCTTGGGAACAGATTCTGCAACAGATTACGGTTTACACTAAATCTAATGAAGAAATCTCTACAAAGAAGAGACGTAGAGATGATGAGGCAAAGGAGTGTATAACTATTAAAAAAGAGCCATTCCCTCCTAAAGCAACAGACCCAGGCAGTTTTTCTATCCCTTGTACCATAGGGAAGAAAAGGGTGAAGAAAGCTCTTCTTGATTTAGGTTCAAGTGTTAACTTGATACCTTACTATTTACTGGAGCAAATCGGTAATGTTAATGTGAAACCTGTAAAGGTTAATCTAGTAATGGCCGATGGATCTTCAAAGGAGCCATGTGGGATTGCAGAGGACATTATAGTTTGTGTTGGCAAACTTTAGTTCTTGACAGACTTTGTGGTGGTGAAGATGGAGACAGAGAAGATACCTATCATACTTGGAAGACCGTTTATGAAAACGGCCAGAGCTATCATTGATGTAAATGAAGGTATAGTGGTGCTCCAGGATCGAGAGGAGAGAGTGGTTGTAGACGTCTTCAAGGATGAGACGCAAGCACAGGAGGAAGAAGCTAGTTATAAAGCTGCATTTCAAGATGCACACATGACTAGCCATAAAGATGAAAAGCCCAAGGTTGCAGGTAACTATTGTTTGTTGTTTCAGGTACACAAGGAAGAAAAGATTGGAAGAGGAGGAGAAATTCCTGGTGACTGGGAGAAAAGAAGACCCCAACTTGGCACACCTGTAAGAATCAAGAACAAGTTGTGGGTTGTGAAGGGCTTTAAAGAGAAGGAGATGATAGAGATAAAGTCTCCACATTCTAGAAGGACCAAAACAGTTCACAGGAAACAGCTGAGGAGTTGGTGGGATGACAACATCAATTATAAAGCAGGAACTTGAGCTTACTGGGTCAAGCTAATGACGTTAAAAGAGCGCTTGCTGGGAGGCAACCCAGTGATTTTAGAACTTTTAAATTTTACTTGGGTTTGTAATCTTTAAATCTGTTGAACATTATATTGCTGAACATAGCATCTACTGAAGGATGCTAGTTGGATATAGCATCTACTGAAGGATGCTAAGTGGTAACACCTACTGATGGGTGTTGGTAAGTTTGAAGCACCTACTAATGGGTGTTGGTGGATTTTGGGTCAGGCTCGTGACATTAAACAAGCGCTACCTGGGAGGCAACCCAGTTGATTGATTGTTTTTGCTTGTTTTACTTTAGTTAGGGTTTGCATAAGTATTTTAAACATTGAATTGCAGGGAACCAGTGAGGGGCATGTCTAGGAGGCACGTAGGTTAAGAAAAGAAGGAGAAGATCACTTCACGAAAGTGCCGCTGAGCGGCAATTTACCGCTGAGCGGTACTCTCGCAGAATGGGCTTTAGTTCCCCTTAGCGGGACCCGAGCCCATTAGGGTATTTTTATACCCTAAGCTGCGCATATGCTCATACTTTCAGGCTCTTCTCTGCACAAACACTCCCACATACCTTCTCCAAGGTTTTCCACATCTTTTCCCTCATCCCTCTTTAGAAAATCTCCATTCCACTCACTTGCTCACTAGTTTTCCATTTAAGTTTGGGGTTGGGAGAGAGCATCATTGAAGGGGCTGATTTCTTCATTGTGGTTTACTAATGCTTAACAATGTATCTTTTGGTTTTGTGAATTATGTTTGATGCAAGGATGGCCTCCTCATCGGGCAAAAAGAATCAAGACTATAAGATCCAAGAAGAAGGAAGATACAGAGGACAACTCAGACTGATGAGGAGCTGAGATAGCATTTACTGATGAATGCTATCATATGCTTATGCTTTTGTTGGTTTAAAGTTTTCTGAACTTATTTGTTTTTGTTTTTAGATTAGGGTTTGATGTACTCTATTGGACACCTGGTTTGTGTGATGGTTTGCTATTAATTGTGATTGTGTGATAAGTAATGCTTGATGATGCTTATTGAGTGATTGATGTTGAGATAGATGTGCACATAAAATGCTTATACAGGTGATTCACAAGCTTTGTGAACAAATGCATGATATCATGATTGTGATTGTGAAATTAAGCAGGATGCGTATGTCAAATGTGAATGAGCTTATATGTGAGGTTTTGAGCTCTAGAGTTGTTATTGTTGAATGCTATTACTTTGGAAACATGAATGATTTTGCCCAGGTTTTCTATGATTGAATCAATTGCTTGTTTTGCATCATGTGATCAAGGCCGTTTGTTGGACCCTTTTTATTGGCCAAATTCATAAAGTTATCCCACTAAAAGAGAACACTTTGTGTTCTATCCTTTGAACCCTTAGCCTTGAACATACACTGAAAACCCTTGATTGAAAATCTTTACCTTGAGTTAAGTAGAAGATCTTGTGTGGTATTGTTAAATGTTCAAGTTTGGGGTTGTTAGGAAAACATGAAAAAGGAAAAGCATTGAGCTAAGAGCTAAAAAGTAAGAATATGCAAAGAAAAAGAAAAAGAAAAAGAGAAAGAAAAGAAAAGAAAAGAAGAAGCAAAGCTCAATGCAAATGCAAAGGCAAGTTGGGAATGAATAAGAATAATTGTGTTGTTATGATTCTCTTAACTCAAGGATTTTGTGATCCAGAAAAACCAATTTTCTTGTTAGCCCAGCCACGTTATAAGCCATTGAAAAGTCCTTGTGATGATGCATGCTTGTGAATGTTTTTGATTGTGGTTAAATGAAAGGCAAAGTTGATTCATGTGACATTGTGATAGTGGAGTGAATGAGTGATTACCTCTTATAGACTTGTGTTTGAGTGAAACACTCTACCTAGTGAGGAAATATTCCATGAGCACATGAACATCCATGCTTAATTGATTGATCATTCATGAAAAATAACATTTGTTGGATATTAAGTGACTTTGTGAACACCAAAGCATGTGCACGTCTTCATTGAAATCTTGGTCATAAGCTTGATTGAAGTCTTTACTTATCTTGAAAAGAAGATTTTTGAATGAGTGAACCATTATATGAATTGGTAGAAGATTGAGTTACATCTTGTTTGCTTGAGGACAAGCAAAGTTCTAAGTTTGGGGTTGTGATAACAGTTGAAAAACTGTTATTTTTATGCTTAAAATTGATACCAAAAGCAACCTTTAAGACTTAGAAACTAGCTTGAACTCATATTTTTGCTTTAGTTTTGTGAATAAGAGAGTTGAAAGTGAATTTAATGGTTTTGTGCAAGATTCCCTTTATTTTGTAGGCTAATTGAATAATTTGAAAGAAGAATTGAAGTACCGAATGATTGGAGTGCTGAAAAGTCAACCAGAAATCTGAAAAGTCAACCAGAAATCAGAAAAGTCAACCAGTCAACCAGAAAAGTCAACCAGTCATCCAAAAAAGTCAACCAGTCAATCAGAATACGAAAAAAGTCAATCAGACGAGTTTTGGGCCAGTTTTATGCGATTTTATGATCTGTTTGGGCCTGGACCCGTTTTCTATTATTTTTATGTCCTATTTAAAGACCTAGATGTCTTAGGGTTGGTATCTTTGGCAGAAACGAAGCAAACACTCTCTCTTCCACCCCTTTGAAGGAGGATCTTGGATGCTCAGGCTACCTCTTCACCTTTCTAGGGTTTTATCTTTCATTCTTTCATTATTGTTCATCTAGGTTCACCATGAATATGGTGAACTAAACCTTGTATGTTTGTTGGGGAATCAATGTAATCTTTTGAAGCTCTCATATATGGAATTTGTGCTTGCATCTTAATCTAAGATTTATGCTTTCCTTCATCATTAGTTAGGGTTTTTCCTCTTTGCTTAATGCTTGCTTTGTTTAACTCATTCAATGCATGATTATTGATTTTGTCGATACGAGAACGTACGGGGAAGTCTAGATCCGGGGAATCTCTCCCAATATTATATTGGTTGTCGTTAAGCTCCTGTGCTAAGAGAACTAATTATTAGGAATGCTAGGAATCGTATGAACTCGTAATTAGGGATAGGCCTTCTTGACAAGGTAATTTAGAGAGTGGCATTAACAATGATGATTTGAATGTTGAATTCCTAAAATATATGAGAGTGGATAAGATGAAATTGACCCCCAACAACATAATCATCCATATATTCCATTGAAAGTGCTTGTCTTTTGTTTTTGCCATTGATCAAAACATCATGCATACATGTTTATTTTCTGTTTTGCATATTAAACCTCAATTATTTCGTCCTTAAGTCTTAGCTAATCAACAAACCACACAACTAAACTAGGTCGTGAGTCCTTTGGGAGAACGATACTTGGTCTTACCAAGTTTATTACTTGAACGATTCGGTCATACTTGCCGATTGTAAAACAAGTTTGTGACATCATATTTTGGTGATCATAAATTTGTCCATCAATGAGCAGAGTTGAATTCAGCATCAGTTAACCAATGAGTGAATTCTTTCCCTGCGTGACGGCCTGATTGTCGAAAAACTGATAATGCACCTTCACGTGGTTCAACTTGCCATTGCATTTCATTTCTGACATGAGTGGGGGACAACATGAAGTTCTTGAAATAATGTGAACAAAAATAAGTTGTCTCTCTGTGCAAGTAAGCTGCACAAATTGAGCCTTCCACTCTAGCTTTATTTTTAACTGAACATTTGGATTCTCCCATAAACCTTTCAAAGGGATACATCCACCTGTACTCCACGGGTCCCCCAAGCCAAGCTTCATATGCAAGATGAATTGGAATGTGCTCCATTGAATCAAAGAATGCAGGAGGGAATATTCTTTCCAATTTGCAGAGAATAATCGGGATATTTTCATCCATCTTTTTGAGGGAATTCTCCTTTAGTGTCGTGCAGCACAAATCTTTAAAGAAGTTACTGATTTCTATCAGTGGATTTAACACGTGCATTGGCAAACAACTGAACACAAGAGTGATGAAAGTCTCCATGAATACATGACAATCATGACTCTTCAACCCTTGAATAGTACCGTTCTGAACATTGGCACATCTAGACAAGTTAGAAGCATATCCATCTGGCATTCTAAGCTCCTTGATCCATCCACACACTATTCTTGTCTCGTCTTTTGACATGGTGTAATTTGCTTTTGGTTTAAATAATCAGCCGTTACCTTGTGCCTTCAACTCTAAGTCTTTTCGTCCACAATACAAAGGTAAATGTTTTCTTGCTTTCTCATTATCTTTTGTCTTACCTTTAACATTCATAACTGTGTTGAAGACATTGTCAAAGAAATTTTTTTCTGTGTGCATGACATCGATGTTGTGTCTTAGCAAGTTGTCCTTCCAATAGGGAAGTTCCCAGAATATGCTTCTTTTAGTCCAATTATGCCATTCCCCAAACCCTTCTATCCTATTCTGACCAAATTCAGTGACTTTTGGATAGTCTTTCACTCTTCTCCACACGTGTGATCCAGTCAACTTTGGCGGGGGCATATCCGTTTCAACTTGTCCTTTGCGAAATGCCTTTTTGTTTCTTCTAAAGGGGTGATCAATGGGCAAGAACCATCGATGGCAGTCAAACCAACTACTTTTCCGGCCATGACTCAATTGGAATGACTTTGTATGTTCCATGCAATGTGGACAAGCTAATCGACCATGTGTGCTCCAACCAGATAACATGTCGTACTCTGGGAAGTCATTAATAGTCCACATCAAGGCTGCCCTCATAAGGAAATTTTGCCTCCTTGAAACGTCATACGTCCAAACACCATTCCATAACTTCTTCAAATCATCAATCTAAGGCTCCAAGTACACATCAATCAATGATTTGGGATTAGATGGACCTGGTATTATACACGAGAAAAACATGTAAGGCTTTGTCATACACATCTCAGGTGGTAGATTGTATGGGGGTAACTATCACGGGCCAGCATGAATACGGTGATGCAGACGCCTGAATGTACGGGGTAAACCCATCAGAGCATAGACCAAGTCTGACGTTACGTGGTTCACTAGCAAAGGATGGATGTTTACGATTGAAGTGCTTCCAAGCTTCACCATCAGAAGGATGACGCAAAATTCCCGGAGGTTTGTTACCATCATGCCATGTCATGTGTACTGATGTTTGCATTGAAGTAAACAATCTTTGTAATCTTGGAATTATAGGCAAGTAGAACATAGACTTTAATGGAATTGGTTTCTTTTGCCTCCGTCTAGCATGCATTGTCTGATATCGAGGTGAGCCACAAAACTTGCATTCAACCAATAATGCATCATTTTTGCCACTGTCATTGTCATAGAATAACATACATCCATTAACACAACAATCAGTCTTCTTGACATCAATCCCAACTTTGAAACACATTTTTTGGCTTGGTAATAGTTCTTAGGCATGAAATTGTTTGGTGGTGTCAAATCTAACATCAATTTTGTATAGAAGTCCACTGCTTGAATGGGAACGTTCCAATTATATTTCCCAGCCATGAGTCTAATGCACACTAACAATTTTGACTCAGATGAACCTTCAAATACAGGTAGATTTCACTAGTGCAGCGAGGGGATTTTACCGCGGTTATTTTTCACTATACGTCGCGGTTTACGAACCGCGGCATATTCAGCCGCGGTAGTAAGTCAGAGACTTTAGGCCGCGGTTATGACCGCGGTATATAGGTTGCGGAATATGCCGCGGTTGTCCAAGGAACCGCTGCCTAAATCCATTTTTTTTTTAAAAAAAAAAATTTGTCCACTATATGCCACGGTTCAACCGCGGCAAAAGACTCTAGTATATGCCGCGGTTTGAGCACTAACCGCGGCCATATGTCTCATTTAAAAAAAAACGAAACACTATATGCCGCGGTTGTGGTTACAACAGCGGCATATTCCCCTGCAGTTTTTTAAAATTGCAGGTCTGTTTTTGTGATATCCACTACCACAAAAACAGACCTGCATATAAAAACATATACACAAATTCAATTTGAACATAACAAACACATGTTCAAATGTATTTCAACATCAAATAAAGTACAAAGTCTAAGAAAATTCAATCTAATCAAATGCAATGTTTAAATCTAAGAACTATTGTATAATCTAAATATATACTTCGCAGCAGCGTTCCTAATGAATAATAGTGACTTCTCAGGAACTGGTGTAGTAGTCTTGAATCTCTGCAAAAGACAATTCATATTAATTAGTGTATATGAATTCAACATTTGGGAAAAAATCAAAATTTGTTAAAGTTAAATATTACCGTTTCCCAGCGACTTGTGATGTGAGAACGAACAATATGGGTCATCCAATACATTACATAGTATCCGCACTCATATGACCCATTTTGTCTGTTACACACAAATAGACTCAAAAATGAGGAAAAAAAAACTCAAAGAAAAGCTGGCACACACAAATAGACTCAAAAATAATGACTCAAGCACAAGATACACAACCTTATCAGAATTTGAGTTCAACATCAAACCAGAAAACACCTGGAATTGATTCAATGCAGACACAAACCAAATCACAAGACAGTAATAGAAAATGATGAACAACTCAGAAATTAAAAGAAACAGCACAAATTGCTCAGAATCAAAAGCAAACAGAGACAAAATAAGATGAATGAACACCACATAAATGAAGAAAACGCAACAAAGATACGAAACAGAAACGCGAAACAGAAACTCAGAATCAAGATATCACAGATACAGATTCAACAGAAGACTTGAATCAACATTACGTGAATCAGAAAAAAATGAATCACAAACAAGAACAAACCAAAAAACAAACAAACGCGAAGCCAATGAGAAAAAAAATTCAGAACAGATAGAACAACTTATCTGTTGACGCGTGCTCGAACCTTGCTCTGATACCACTTGATGGACGAACGCCCGAGGAGAGATCGATTGAAGATGCGCAAAAACGAACCGGACCTCCTCGAAGCTTTCTCCGACGAGTGAAGATGCAGCGGAATGGAAATGAACCCTAGAAAAGAGGGAAAACTCAAATTGGACACGAAGAAACCCTAAAATGGTAAGACGACTCAATATGAACCGATTAATCGGTTCAAATGACTGATTGAACGGTGGGAAAGAAGTATGAACGGAAGAAGTCAGGTTTGATCGGTGGAAATTGTGGAAAATATTGTTTCAATCGGTGAAATCGAATGAAACCTAAGGAAGAGGTGTTTTACTCGAAAAATAGAGAGGAAGCAGAGATCTGGAGATGAGATTAATGAAGCTAGGGTTGAAAAGCTCTCACGAAAGAGAGAATGTGGCTGTGCGTGTCTGATGTGTGAGAAGAAAAGCAAATGATGTGGAATGAAGGAGCGAACGCGTGCTGAAGGAGGAAATGCAGAGCGTTGACGCATGCGCTAACGAGGTGGCAGTGAAGGAGAGGTAGTGTGGGATGAGAGAGAAAGCACCGTGAAAAATGGAAAATGGAAGGGAGAGATGTGCTTGGAAGGTGGCTAGAGGGAGTCTTTGGACTCTCTAGCCTATGACTTTCAAGAGAGAATAGTTTCTGATTCAGAAAAATCAATTCTCATTAATCTCAAAAAGTCACAATACAATAGAGGAATTGGGTATTTATAGTAACCCATGCTCCTTAAGAGCTAAACTATAAAAGTAAAAATACAAAAGGAGGACTATGTCAAGTACGATTCCATCACCGTCTTTCTTCCATGTTTCAATTGATGAGCTGCAGTGTTTTCTTCACATATAGGACACGCTTTATGACCCTTGACACTGTATCCTGACAAATTACCATAAGTAGGAAAGTCATTAATGGTGCAAAATAACATTGCACGCATCATAAAAGTCTCTTAAGTGAATGCATCAAATATTTCAACCCCATCAACCCACAAAACCTTCAAGTCTTCAACTAGTGGGCTTAGATAAATATCTATGTCATTTCCAGGCTGCTTTGGACCAGATATCATCATAGACAACATCATGTACTTCCTCTTCATGCACAATGCAGGAGATAAGTTGTAAATTATCAATATAACTGGCCAACAACTGTGATTGGTACTCAGATTACCAAATGGGTTCATTCCATCAGTGGCTGAACCAAGCCTAAGATTTCTACACTCTTTACCAAATTCGGGGAATTGTCGATCAATATTTTTCCATTGCTTTGAATCAGTTGGATGACGAAGCAGCCCGTCAATTTTTCTCTCATCTGCATGCCATCTAAGGTTTTTAGCATCTTTGGGATTCGCAAACAAACGCTTAAGTCTGGGCACTATTGGAAGGTACCAAACTACTTTCAAAGCAGATCCATTTTTTTCTATCTGACCATTATCTTCACTATTGTTTTTTGACTTGTATCATGATAAGCCACATTTTGGACACTTTGTTAAAAATTCAAACTCTTTCCTATACAAAATGCAGTCATTGGGACAAGCATGTATCCTTTTATACTCCATACCCATTGGACAAAGAATTTTCTTCGCATCATAATTACGAGTGGGCAGTGTATTTCCATCTGACAACATTTCATTCAACAACGTCAACAGTTCTGTAAAACTCTTATCAGTCCATCCATTGCTCGCCTTCAAATTCATGAGCCTTAACACCGCTGACAAACGTGTGAACTTAGTTGAACCGACATACAAAGGTGTTTCCGCATCAGTCGACATCGTCTCATACACATGAGCTTTGGCAAAATTTTCTGCTCCAACATCGCGGATCATGTCTTCCAATTTGTCTTCATCCGGTCGATCTTCTTCCATGGTGGAATCAGTAACATCTACAGTTTGAGAGTCAGTGGGAAAATGCATTTCTTCGCCGTGCCATATCCATGTTGTATAGCATCTTAGAAAACCATCACATATAAGATGTTCTCTAATTTGAGTTGCGTTCAACTTTCTCCCATTCAAACAGTTCACACAAGGACATCTAAACTTCACTTCATCATCACTTCTCCCCTCATTACGTTGCGCAAATTGTATAAATTCCTCTACACCTCTCTCGTACTCAGCACTAATACGTGGTAAATTAATCCAATTTCGATCCATATTCCTAAATATTACATAAAAAGATAAGCTACTAAAAATCAAACTTGCAATTTCATACATATCATTGAAACTTAGTGAATAATATTTTAAGGTTTATAAATAATGCAAGAACTACAACACACATTACCAAAACTATAGCAAAAACTATACCATACATTACCAAAACTATAGCAAATTCATGCATTACCAAAATTTTAGCAAAAACTATACCATACATTACCAAAACTATAGTAATTTCATACATTACCAAAACTATAGCAATTGTTATTATGCAAAAATTAATGAAGAAATCATGTTAAGAATGCAAAAGGGCATAAATACTTGGAACAGGGGCGGCGAAAAAGCTTGGTGCAACAAAGGGAAATGGCAGCGGAGAGGAATGACAGGCGTTTCAAACGATTTTGATCGGCTAAAACTGTTTCTTATCGTCAAAAACGAGAAATGACCGAACAATTTTGAGTTTAAATGGTGCAGAAACGACGGACGGACTGAGATGGGTGGTCGCGGGAGAAGAAAACGCGAAACTGCGCGAACAAGAAGACGACACTGTTCCAAGTTTTATTTTTTAACTCTGAACTGGGGAATCTACCGCGGTTCACTACTTAACCGCGGTATAAGATGGTTATATGTCGCGGTTTCACAACCAACCGTGACCTATACTGATTAAAAAAACTTAACCTAAATGGCATTTTTGAAATTATTTTCAAACTATATGCAGCGGTTCAGCGGGCAACTGATGGACAAATTTATGAACACCAAATTATGATGTCACAAACTTGTTTTTCAATCGGCAAGTATCCACCCCAGCTAGCTTGCAAAGGTGAGTAATCAAGGAGGGATGTCCTAATGGTGCTTTGTTGTTTGAGGTGTTGGTGCACATACTAATTTCATCAGCTATCACCTGCCCAATATTGACATTTAAGCTTCTGATAGCACAGTAGATGAATAGTGCCCTACTGAGAGTAATATCTGACACATGTGAACATGGCTGAATGTTGGCATGAGAAAATGCCATCCAATACTTTGCAAGAGGAGTCAAATCCGTCCTCCTAATGTTAACCACTGAGCCAGATCTATTCCTTTGGAAGTGTCCTCCAGGTATACACAATACTCTCTCCACATCCTCATAATCAGTACCTTCCTCCATGCAAAGAGCAAACTGGCACTGCTCACCAGCCCATACAGTGTCCAGGAAGTTATTAATAGAATCAGGATCATACCTGATAGCATGGCCTCTGACATAGCCCAAATAATTCTCAGCTGGATAATCACCAATCTTCTTAGCATTGGCGTAAAATTCCTTCACCACAACTATGTTGGCAGGTGCAGGATAGGTGGCTAGCTTTCCCCAGTCATTCCCTAACACTTGCTCTCCAAATTGAGGAGCAAAGTTAGGTATCATTCCAACCTTTCTCTCCATCAAAAGTCTTCTGTCCTGAACCACCCTAAAGTGCTTCTCATGTTTCCTAGAGAGGAACCTGCTAGAGTGAGGTTGCTCTGGTTCCTTTTCCTTTCTCTTGGTTGCCATGGTTTTCAATCTTTTTCCTGAAGAGGATGCCATTCCTACATTCAAACATAATTACAAAACCACAGAACATGATGTTAAACATTAGTAAAACATAGAACATAACTCCTTTCGAAGCTAAGCCACCATTAAGGGCCAGAATTTCCCCTCAGCGCCACCAGTGCCACATTCCAACACGCAAAAATTCAGCAAAACCTAATCTGGCAGAGTGCCGCTCAGCGGTAAACTGCCGCTCAGCGGTAACTCTACTGATTTTTGAAAAACTCATTTTAAAGCTATCCTAACTCCACCCAAATGCAATTTTCAGTTTTCCAGTTCATAATCATGCAATTTAATCGGTCAAAACATCAAATATATCATCAAATCATACATAGAAATCAAAACCCCTAAATATTCATGCTTTGACAATCATATTCAAAATCAAAAACCCTAAAATGAACAAAATACATTTTACTTACTTGGGTGGAGATACTAGATGCAATGAGAATGCTTCCAAGCTAGAATGCTCTCTTCCAACCCCAAACTTTGATGGCACACTAGTGAAAAAGTGAGTGGAAGAGAAATTTTCTTAAGAGGGAAGAGTGAAAAGATGTGGAAAACCTTGGAGGAGGTATGTGGGAGTGTTTGTGCAAAGAAAAGTCTGAAAGTGTGAAAGAATGCGCAGCTTAGGGTTTAAAAATACCCTAATGGGCTCGGGTCCCGCTAAGGGAAACTAAAACCCTATCTGCGAGAGTACCGCTCAGCGGTAAAGTACCGCTCAGCGGCACTTTCGTGATGTGTTCTTCTCCTTCTTTTCTTAACCTACGTACCTCCTAGACATGCCCCTCACTGGCTCCCTGCAATTCAATGTTCAAAATGCTTATGCAAACCCTAACTAAAACAAATCACCAAAAATATTCAATCAACTGGGTTGCCTCCCAGGTAGCGCTTGTTTAACGTCACGAGCCTGACCCAAAATCCACCAACACCCTTCAGTAGGTGCAAAATTCTCTTACCAACACCCATCAGTAGGTGTTACAACCATAGTATCCTTCAGTAGATACTTAACCACCTAGCATCCTTCAGTAGATGCTATCTCCAACAAAATAATTACAAAAATGATGTTTACAATTTAAAATTACAAAACCAAATCAAAAGTTTTTAAATCCACTGGGTTGCCTCCCAGCAAGCGCTCTTTTAACGTCATTAGCTTGACCCAAGCTCAAGTTCCTTCTTCTTTTTCTTCTTTCTACTGAACTTCTTCAGAAATTTGATCAAACCAGGAACCTGTTGCAATGTCTCAATCATAGGAACTTTAATCTCCAATTTCTTGAAGATTTCCATAAAGCACTTAAATTTCTTTTCCTTCCTATGATTCTTCTTTAGATGAGGATGTGATTTTTCATGTGATTTCTTCTTCTTTCCTCTCATCTTCTTTTTCTTCCTTTTTCTCTCCCTAAATTTTCTCTTTTTCTCTTCTTTTATTTTTTCCTTCCTTTCTCTTTTTCTCCTCAACTTCTTTATTTTCACACAAATTTTCTTTCTCTCTTCTCTCTCAACCAATTCTTTTTCTTTTTCTTCATCGTTATCTTTCTCACTCAACTCTTCTTTCTCTTTTCTCTCTACCCTTTCCTCATCTCCCTCTAATTTTTCCTCATCAAGAATCTTGTCCCTTTCAGTGATAATGACTTGCCCTTCCTCCTTAAGGTTAACTTCAGTATTAACATCATCATTTAATCTCTGACTAATGTGACGAAGTTGCATCTCCATTCTTTTACATGATTCTTCAATGCTTTTCTGAGTAGAGTCGGAATTTTTCAAAAATCGTTGAAGGGTGTCCTCCAACCTATCCAAACTTCCTGATAGAAAGGGTTGTTGCTGCCATTGTTGTTGTGGTTGGTTCTCAAATTGTCCAGCAGCTTGCCAAAATTGGCTTTGATCCATGCTTGAGTGAGGTTCCCACCATTGGTTGAGATTACTTTGGTAGAATTGAGTGCCCCTATAGTTAAACTCTTGACCAAATTGCATTCTGCAGACATTAGGCACAAAACCCTAAAAACAATTGTTAGCACAAAAAGATATAAAAGAAGATATAAGATCAGAGATAAGAAAATGAAATAAAAATAGAAAACAGAAAAATAAAAATAGAAACAGAAAATAAAACAAAATAAAATAGAAACAGAAAAATATAAACAAAAAAATAAAAAATTCGAAATTTAAAAAAAAAAATATAAATAAATAAAAACAGAAAAACAGAAAAATAGAAAACAGAAAAATAAAATAAAATCAAATCAAATAAAATACAAACTGAAAAATATAAACAGAAAAATAAAATATAAATAAATTCGAAATTTAAAATAAAATAAAAAAAATAAGTCAAAGATAATAAAAAATCACACAAATTAACCAGTTAAACCACGAATCCCCGGCAACGGCGCCAAAAACTTGATGGACAAATTTATGAACACCAAATTATGATGTCACAAACTTGTTTTTCAATCGGCAAGTATGACCGAATCGTTCAAGTAATAAAACTTGGTAAGACCAAGTATCGTTCTTCCCAAAGGACTCACGGCCTAGTTTAGTTGTATGGTTTCTTGATTAGCTAAGACTTAAAGAAGAAATATTTGGATTTTATATGCAAAAGACGAAAATTAAATATGTATGCATGAAGTTTTTGATCAATGGCAAGAAAACAAAAGATAAACACTTTCAATGAAATATATGGATGAATATGTTGTTGGGGTCAATTTCATCTTATCCACTCTCATATATTTTAGGAATTCAACATTGAAATCATCATTGTTAATGCCACTCTCTAATGTACCTTTCAAGAAGGCTTCTCCCTAATCACGAGTTCATACAATTCCTAGCATCCCTAATGATCAGTTCATAAGTGCAGGAGCTTAACGACAACCAATATAAAATTGGGAGAAATTCCCCGGATCTAGACTTCCCCGTACGCGCCCGTATCGACAAAACCAATAATCATGCATCGAATGAGTTAAACAATGCAAGCATTAAGCAAAGAGGAAAAACCCTAACTAATGATGAAAGAAAGCATAAGTCTTAATTAAAAGATGTAAAAACAGATTCCATATATGAGAGCTTCAAAAGATTACATTGATTCCCCAACAAACATACAGAGTTTAGTTCACCATATTCATGGTGAACCTAGATGAATTATAATGAAAGAATGAAAGAATAAACCCTAAAAAGGTGAAGAGGAAGCCTCAGCATCCAAGATCCTCCTTCAAAGGGGTGGAAGAGAGAGTGTTTGCCTCGTTTCTGCCAAAGATGCCTAACCCTAGGAAACCCTAAAGCTTATATATCATTCGTAAATTACAAAAAGTCAAGTCCAAGCCCATTAAAGTGCCGCTCAGCGGTAAAATACCGCTCAGCGGTGAGTGCGTGACTTGTTTGCTCCCCTCAGCGGCCATTTTGCCCCTCAGCGGACCTCCCGCAAGCTCCTGAGTGCCGCTCAGCGGTAAGCTGCCGCTGAGCGGTGACTTCGGCTTCTCCTTTTGCACTTTTTATTGTCTTTTTTGATTTCATCTCTCTCCTTCTTCACTTCTTTCACCAAATTCACCTTAAAACCTGCACAAAAACACTGAAATCAAGCATAAACCTGTCCAGCTCTCTTATTTCTAAAAATATGAAGAAAAGCATGATTTCAAGCTAGTTTCTAAGTGTAAAGGTTGCTTTTAGTGTCAATTTTAATCATGAAAATAACAGTTTTTCAACTTAGAACCGCGATTACTCTTAGAACCGCGGCCTATACCCTTGTAACGTGCTGAACACAACTGTCTCCCTAACCGCAGCCTATACCCCTGTAACTTCTGAAATTCTCTGACTGGCGGAGAAGTTCAAAAGTTACTGCGGTATATGCCGCGGTTCCTCAGAGCAACCGCGGAATATACCCTTGTAACTTCTGAAATTCTCTGACTCATTCAACCCCTGCAATAAATTGGCAGGGGTATATGCCGCGGTTCTCTGGACAACCGCGGCTTATACTCTGTTATTTAATTTTTTATTCAGACGTGGCGTCAAAGGGGATGGTTGACTGGAGTATATGCCGCGGTTCCGCTCTGAACCGCGGCATATTTTTTCGATTTATTTACAAAACTGCCACCACGCACCATTATGCTGCGGTTTCCGGTGAACCGTGGCATAATGTGCGCTGTAAAAACCCAATTTTTTACTAGTGTTTGCCTTTGTCAGTAAATTGTAAAACCTCTGCGTCGTTTCATTTGGAGGCTCTTCATCATGACTATCGTCTGCTTCTTCAGCATGGTGACGAAGAGCATTGTCGACCATCTCTTACATATAGGCAAATTGATCTATCTCAGATGTATGTACAATAGTATTCGAACCTGATGCAAGCCGTTTTTCAGCTGCAGTGGAGGTCGAAGGAATTTCTTCACCATGAAATGTTCAAACCGTGTAATTAGGCACGAACCCTTTTTGGTAAAGGTGAACTTTGACGACTTCATCTTTCAAAATCCTTGTACATTCGCACTTGATGCATGGACATCTAATCCCTCCATCAAGGGCATAATATTAATATTGTCGGGCCGTCTCCACGAACTCTTCAACTCCGATGACAAAAGATTCCTTCAAACCTCTCCTTCCACTATAACAACGGTCGTACATCCATCCACGATGGTTGGGAAAATGGGCCATGTTCTGTGACAAGCCAAACAAATAAAAACTTAGCCAAAACAGCAACACTCCATGTGACATAAGTAATAAACCTATTACTACTCAAGTCGAACATGGAAGGCAATTTGAACAGTATGGTCATAGGCATTCAATAAGGGCATGCAAAGAGAAGTCCTCGGTATTGAAATGCCTTAGACATACTAAGGGGGGTGTCGCAACCGGAATCGCGACGGGACGACGATCCAAAAAGAAACGGGTTTTGAAAAGAGATTTGGAGTCGCCACCATAGTTTATTCTGGAAAACTACGGAAAAACCATAAAACGATAAAGCACGGTCCACGAAAACCAGATTCTGGGTTCGGGAGTCGGTTACGCGTGGGGAAGGTGTTAGCACCCCACAACGCCTGCCCTAAGGCAGTACCTTTAACTAAATGCACGAATATGACGTGATTTTCAAAATGTTTAACTATCCCCTAAAATAAAATTCTAAAATAAATAATACATATTTTTTAGTTTTTTGGGCCCGAAAAGGATTGACCTTGCTCCTACGTATTCTCATTCAAAATGAGAAATCAGGGTTACGTAGTTCTTTTAGAAAACTGCTTGAAAATTTGTTTGAAAAATAGATTGAAAGATTTGTTTGAGAAAGTGATTACGGATAAATTTGGATTTTTGGGAAAGTGAACCTAACAAGGACTAGCCTTGCTCCTACGTATCTCCACTCTTGATGGAGAATCAAGGATCACGTAGTTCTGGGGGGAAGATTGTTTGTTGCTTAAAATTGTTGATGTTTTTGGGTTTTTTGAAGATTTTATACCTTTTTTTGTATTTTGTTTTTTTAGAAAGAGAAAAGGTTTTTAGCACAAGGACGATGCGTGCGATCACACATGTGCTTAACCTTTTAAAACATATTTTTGTAATTTTACTTAAGAAAGGGAAAAGGTTTTTAGCACAAGGACGATGCGTGCGATCACACATGTGCTTAAACCTTTAAAATATATTTTTTGTAATTTTAGAAAAGAAGAAGAAAAGGTTTTAGCACAAGGACGATGTGTGGGATCACACATGTGCCTAAACCTTTAAAATATATTTTTTGTAATTTTAGAAAAGAAGAAGAAAAGGTTTTAGCACAAGGACGATGCGTGCGATCACACATGTGCCTAAACCTTTAAAATATATTTTTTGTAATTTTAGAAAAGAAGAAGAAAAGGTTTTAGCACAAGGACGATGCGTGCGATCACACATGTGCCTAAACCTTTAAAATATATTTTTTGTAATTTTAGAAAAGAAGAAGAAAAGGTTTTAGCACAAGGACGATGCGTGCGATCACACATGTGCCTAAACCTTTTAAAATATTTTTGTTAATTTTATTTTTTTATAAGTAAAATTATTGTATATATATTTTGATATAAGTGGATATTTAAAAGAAATAAATAAAATAAAATGAAATGAAATAAGATGAATAAAAAGGCAAATAAATAAATAATAAATAAAAACAACAAAATGGGGTGCCAAAATAAATAAAATTCGAACGGTCAGTCGAAAAGCTTGGTTAACGAGCGGTCCGTGGAAGACATGAATTGGACGAGCGGCAGAAGAAGAGTGATTAGGACGAGCGCCAGAATAAGGAGTGACCTGCGCGAGCGCTATTTGCTTCCTGAACGAAAGATTAAAACCGAACGCTTGGAGACAAACGTCATTGAGACCGAACGTTCAAACGAAGACCGAACGCTTATTAAACAATACAAACCGAACGCTTACTAACACATTACACGACCGAACGTTCACTAACACAAAACAAAACCGAACGTTAACATAACATGACCGAACGTCCACATACAACATGACCGAACGTTCACTAACACAAAACCGGACGTTCACATGAAGACCGAACGTTCATTAACACAAAACAAAACCGAACGTTCACATAACATGACCGAATGTCCCCATACAACATGACCGAACGTTCACTAACACAAAACTGGACGTTCACATGAAGACCGAACGTTCATTAAAACATTATGACCGAACAGTTGACTCTTTGTATGACCGAACGTCCTAAAGATCAGTATGGACGAACGTTCGAAAAAGCAAAGTACGAATGGTGGAGGACGAACGTTCGTGAAAGTTAAAGGACGAACGGTTGCATGCACAGTTGATGGCGAACGGTCGCGTAGGATACGGGAAGAACGTTTGAAAGGGGAGAAAACGAACGCGCACGGTCGAAAAGGATCAAGGTTAACGAGCGCTCGTTCGTGAGAAGGTTGAATGGTCAGTCGAGAAAAGCTTAAGGTTAACGAGCGCTCGTTCTTTTGGATAACGAGCGTCCGTTGGTGTGAAGGTTGAATGGACGTTGGGAAAGAGGCCGAAAGACGAGCGCTCGTTGTGGACGAGCGTTCGTTGGGAAGATGAGGCGTGATGACGAACGCTCATTATGGACGAGCGTTCGTTGGGTGATATGACGAACGTACGTTGAGTACAGGAGGGTAGATGACGAGCGTTCATTTGGTGATGTGCGAACGGACGCTGAGAAGGGGAGGCTGGTCGACGAGCGCTCGTTGGGGGACGAGCGTTCGTTGGGGAGATGGTTATCCAAACGGTCCGTCCAAGAAGTGGCCGGACGGACGTTCGGAGAGGAGGTAGATGACGAACGTTCGAAAAAAAGGGCCGAAAAACGTGCGTTCACTATGGGCTTGGCCCACCCTGGTGATTTCTAACCTAGAATTCCCCTAGGGGTTTTGCCTTCCCATTCTCATTCACAATCAGCACATGAGAAACCCAGGGTCCCTTTCTCTGATCGGACTAGTCTAGGGCTGGGATTGCCTCCCTTGAACACCTACGCCACTACTTCTTCCAACCAGCCACCGCGCCACCACCTTCCACCCGTCTCGGCGTCGGCGGTGACCCCAAGCACCACCGGAACCACGGCCGGCCACGGCGTTCTCTCCCCCTCTCTCTCTCGCACTAGTCTAGGGTTGAGGCTTTTCCACCTTGGGCACCTCCTGCCGCCGCCTCTGCCAGAGCCGGCCACCGTCGCCTCTAGCTGGAGCGCGCTTCTTCACCGGCGCCACCAGTGTCACTTTCCTCCCTCTCCGTTCGAGGCTTTCTCGGCTGCTAATCGTCCCCGCAAAACCACATTTCCCTCTCTCTTCCCTAATTTTTTATCGTTTTTTATTGATTTACTGATTAATTTGAAATTACGAGTGTGTGTTGTGTACATCTGAATGGTGAGGGGTGAATTGCTGGATTTGTTCTGCCTTATGTGTTGGTTGGGTTATGCTTGGTTTGGAGGTGCGTTCTAATGGAGATGTGGGAGATGAGAGTGAGATGCTGGAAGTGGTGCTGGAGATGAAAGTGGTGAGAGGAAGAAAAGGGACGTTGGGAGTGGATATGGTTGAAAGATGGAGATGAGGTGTTTGAAATGAAGAAGGTAAGGGATGAAAATGATGGGTTGGCCGGGGGTTTTGGTAGTAGTGTTAGAGATGATGATGCTGGAAGGTGGTATAAGGATGAAGATGTTAGGTGCCCCGTGGTATAAGGATGAAGATCATAGGTTGTTTGGCTGTGGATAAGGTTGTTGATTGGAATGAAGGGAAACTTGAAGGGTGAAAAATTGGAGTGGAAGAAAAGGTGGCTGGAAGGGTGTTGGTTACTATAGTAGTCGGAGACGTGGTGAAGGTTCAGATACAGGACCAATCTTAAACAGAGCAATATCAAGCGGTAAAAACGCAATAACAAGTATAAAAAGGCAATAGCAACCATAAAAAGCTCCAGTGTTCATTCCATCATCATGACAATATGAACGAGTGAAGTAGTTGCTTACCTCTTGGAGCTCCTATGCTATTGCTTGGCGTCTCTAGTAGCTGCTGCAACTGCGATTGAAGTTGGTGCTGGTAGTGAATCTCCAGGAAAATCCCTTCTCCCTTGAAGTGGCTGACTTCTCCCTTCTCTTTCTGTAAATAATGTCTCTTGTTCTTCTTTGCAGGTGCCAATGGTGAAGGTCCCCCAACAGTCCTCACCAATGATCGAAGATGATGGATGCCCCCAAACAACCCCCGCTGTGTGTATATTTGCTCCTTGCTTTTCTGTCCCAAAACCAGAATTCTCCTTTTCTCTACTCTCTCTGTGCTTTTGCAATTCTCTATGTGCTTCCGAATCGTTCCGTACCCAGCCCGTATGTCCAAATCGCCTTGTACCAATTTCGTACACCCCTAACGCATCTGCCACCACTCGCTCTCTGCAGAAACGGTTTCTGCCTCTCCCCTCCAGCACATACCCTGTTCTTTTTTCTTGTCCCCCAACCAAAACATTCTCTCTTTTCTCGTATCTTTTGTCATCATTTTTTTTTTAAGACAAAATGCCTTTTTTCTTCTTTCTTCTTTTTAGTTATATAATATTAGAACAAAATAAAATATAAAGGAGATAAAACTAGAAAAAAAACAAAAATGAAAATAAAATAATAAAATATTAATAAAAAAATAAATAAAAAAAAAAGAAGAAAAGAAAAAGAATAAGTAAAGTGAGAAATAAAAATAAAATAAAGATAAATAATATAAAATAAAATCAAGCATAATAAATAAATACTAAAAAAAAAAAAAAGTCATAAATAAATAATCAACAAAAATAAAATAAAAATAAAAGGATAAAAGCAAAAATAAAGTAAAACAGTAAGATAAAAAATAAAAATAAAAATAAAAATGTAAAAGCCAAAAAAAAAATCGATCCGGACCGAAATTTGGTATTGACAGCTGCCCCTCTTTACTTAGATTTTACTATAAATATGACAAAGTGATGTTTTTCATATTATATTGTGAAGATAAGTAAAGATAGAAATACTAATTTCGTCTGGATTTCTAAGGAGGCGAAATGAAGGAAAATGAATACGAGACCTAGGTTAAAAAAATCGATGAAGATGTGAGATTGCACTAAACGACCATTGCCGAGCAGAGGGCCCAAAAATCACAGAAAAACTAGAGGCGCTAGACAAGGCTGGGCTTGAAACGCTGAACCAAAACCGTTGCCTGAGCGGAACGAGGTGTACAAACCTCGTGGAGGGTTACAAACCCTATGGATGAATGATGTGAGGTGTACTAACCTCGTGGAGGGTGTACAAACCCTGAACGAATGATGTGAGGTGTACTAACCTCGTGGAGGGTGTACAAACCCTGAACAAATGATGTGAGGTGTACTAACCTCTTAGAGGGTGTACAAACCCTGTGGATGAATGATGTGAGGTGTACTAACCTCTTGGAGGGTGTACAAACCCTGAACGAATGATGTGAGGTGTACTAACCTCTTGGAGGGTGTACAAACCCTATGGATGAATGATGTGAGGTGTACTAACCTCTTGGAGGGTGTACAAACCCTGTGGATGAATGATATGAGGTGTACTAACCTCGTGGAGGGTGTACAAACCCTATGGATGAATGATGTGAGGTGTACTAACCTCGTGGAGGGTGTACAAACCCTATGGATGAATGATGTGAGGTGTACTAACCTCGTGGAGGGTGTACAAACCCTGAACAAATGATGTGAGGTGTACTAACCTCTTAGAGGGTGTACAAACCCTGTGGATGAATGATGTGAGGTGTACTAACCTCGTAGAGGGTGTACAAACCCTATGGATGAATGATGTGAGGTGTACTAACCTCGTGGAGGGTGTACAAACCCTATGGATGAATGATGTGAGGTGTACTAACCTCGTGGAGGGTGTACAAACCCTATGGATGAATGGAATGAGGATCAATAGGCTCGACGAGTGCCTTGAGGTGAGCTATCGCAGAAGAAACTCTTGGATTCAGATCTTTTTTTGAAGAAACATTGGTAAATACTGAGCAAAACATTAGAGAGATTTAGATATGAAGGTCTGCTAACCTTTTTCACCACATCATTTTCCCTTTACGGATTTTTGAACAATTTTCTTTGCTTTCTATGAAAAGATGTTATGTTATGATGGTGCATGAATGCATATGAGCCAGTGGTTTCGTTCCCTTCTTTTGCTCTCGCTTTCTCTTTCTTGCACCTTTTTCTTCTTTTTTTTTTTTTTTTTTTTGTGAAAATTCTATGCTTGGAATCCGTTGTCAATGTTGACGTCAAACGCGATGTACGTTCGAAATGCATTCAATCAAAATAATGACAAGAAGCAGTGGGTTCTTTGATGAAAAGAAGAGAACGTAACTAGGGGTTCAAATTCCCTCTAGCACTAGCTTGGCCCTGGAAAGGTGCGGGAGATGAGTATGAAAGGTGGCTGGTTGAATGATTACCTGTGGGTAACGTTAGCATTTGAATTTTTCTTACATTGGGAGGTGTTGTTAGTATCTACACATGCATGGCCCGCAAGGGCTGCCCCAACTTTGTTGCGTATAGTAAACTTGATTTGGAGAGGTGGAAAGGTTCGGGTAGGAAGGATTGCCCCAATTTGGCGATTCTTGATTGACGGGGAGACTTCACATTTTTTGTCCTTTCCTTTTTTTTTCGATGTTTTTATTTTCTTTCCTTCTTTTTTCTTTTCTTTTGAGTAATTGTGCCATTCACCACATCATTTCGTTTCAGGGTTAAATTCGTGAGAAAGATTAGGACAAACAGTCTTCAGTCAGCGTGGACTTTTATTGGCTTGTACCGTGGCTAAAGGTCAAAGGGTTTTGAAAGAAATGGATAATGAAGGCTCAAATAAGTGTTTGGCGGTTAAATCGTTTCAACAAGAATCATTTGCAAGGTGTCGAGTCAACTATCCCTAAAGATTCGAGACTTCAGGCATCCTTTTATTTTCATTGCTGTTTTTTTTTCTTTTCTTCCCCTTTTGGGTCGCTTGCTTCGTTGTCTCTGTTGTGTACTTCTTTGAGACTTTATATATTTTTTATTTCTTTTTCCTTCTTCTTTTTTTTTTCAGAAATCCCCTCCTTGATTTCGGATGCCCTTGATGTACCCTTTAGGTTGACATCGATGTGCTAATGATTCTTGTCGGGGGTGATGAAAACAAATATAATTTATGGCTCAAAAGGGGTGCAATTGGATAAACTTCTTTTAACGTTTGGATAAAGAAAAAATGGCCACATGTCACTCTGAATCTTTGCTTATCTTACTTTCTCGCGACCTTAGCCCTGGAATAAAACTCGGTAGTGGTTGACACATCGACTTCATTGTTTTTTTTCTTTCTTTTTTTTTATTTTTTTTTTATTTTTTTATCTCCCAATCAACAGATCGTTGGGGATGTGTACCATGATGAACACTGCCCCAGTATTGTATTCATGACAACCCCTTGTTTTAATGGGAAATGAAAAGGTTGAGGGTTCAAGTAGTATGAATGCAGATGCTCCAGCCGGAAAAGAACGATGGTTACCCCCGAAACCTTGCATCAGGAGAAGACCCAACTTTGGTATTTTCAAAATTTATTTTGCTTTTGCTTTTCGAAAACACTACGCCCTTGACAACCTCATTGACAACGAATTCAACATGTGTCTTTTCTTTCGCTCTTTTTTTTTTTTTTGATTTTTTTCTTCATTTTTATTTTTATTATTTTTTTTTTAATTTTTACGACACCCACCAGGACCGAGCTAAGCCGACTGAATACCCGTGATGCTTTTATTGACATTCGTTCAATTATTTCCGTTTTCATTCCTCTTTATTTACCTAAACAGCTCAGCGCGACATGCAATAATTTCAGAAAGTATGAACAAAAATTTAATATGCGGTATTTATTGAATGAAATAACACAGATTACAACAATTTGAAAGGCAATGTTAATATTCGCTAACGGCAACCCTTATCATGGAATCATCATACATAGAACTTTTTGACCGCATCAGAATTAACCGGTAACGGTAATTCCTCCCCATCCATCCTTGTGAGAATTAGTGCCCCACCAGAGAATGCTTTCTTCACCACAAACGGCCCTTCATAGTTTGGGGTCCACTTGCCTCGATGATCTTTTTGGATGGGCAAAATCCTCTTCAACACCAGTTCGCCCTCATGAAACTCTCTTGGGTGCACCCTTTTGTCAAACGTCTTTTTCATTCTCCTTTGATACAGCTGTCCATGACACACTACTGTTAACCTTTTCTCTTCGATAAGGTTGAGTTGGTCGAATCGGGTTTGAACCCACTCAGCTTCCTCTAACTTAGTTTCCATTAACACGCGTAAGGAGGGAATTTCGACCTCAAATGGAAGTACCGCTTCCATCCCATACACTAGCGAGAACGGCGTGGCCCCAGTTGATGTTCGTACTGATGTGCGGTATCCGTGCAAAGCGAAAGGAAGCATTTCGTGCCAGTCCTTGTAGGTGACCACCATCTTCTGCACAATCTTCTTGATGTTCTTGTTAGCAGCCTCTACTGCCCCATTCATCTTTGGACGATAAGGAGAGGAATTATGGTGGTGAATTTTGAATTCCTCACATAACTCCGCCATCATCTGATTGTTCAGGTTGGTAGCGTTATCAGTGATGATCTTGTTAGGTAACCCATACCTACAGATCAACTCCTTCCTTATGAATCTAACCACAACCTTTCTAGTCACGTTGGCATACGAAGCAGCCTCAACCCACTTGGTGAAATAGTCGATTGCGACTAGTATGAAGCGATGTCCATTTGACGCTTTTGGTTCTATAGCTCCGATGACATCTATTCCCCACATCGAAAATGGCCATGGTGCAGACAACACGTTCAGAGTAGTGGGTGGCACATTGATATTATCTGCATATATCTGACATTTCTCACACTTTCTCACATGTATGCAACAATCGTTTTCCATGGTCAACCAGAAGTAACCAGCTCTTAAGATCTTCCTAGCCATCGAATGTCCATTCATGTGTGTACCAAATGTACCTTCGTGCACTTCTTTCAATATCAACTCGGCTTCCTTTGCATCCACACATCTGAGGAGAACCATGTCATGCTTTCTCTTGTATAAAACATCCCCACTTAAGATGAAACTGCCGGCCAACCTTCTTAGTGCTCTTTTATCGTTTTCAGACGCATCCTCAGGGTATTCTCTGGTTTTAAGATAACGCTTGATATCAAAGTACCAAGGTTTACCGTCTAACTCCTCCTCGATGAAGTGGCAATATGCTGGCTCTGCATGGCTTTTCATTTTGATTTTTGGTAGTTCTGCATCTTGATCAACCTCAAACATTGACGACAAGGTAGCCAGTGAGTCTGCTAATTGATTATCTTCTCGAGGTATATGGTTAAATGTGATGGAATCGAAATACTCCATTAATCCCCTGATGTAAGCTTGGTAGGGAATTAATTTTGTATCCCTAGTTTCCCATTCTCCTTTCAGTTGATGGATGACCAAAGCCGAATCTCCATACACATCCAGAATTTTTGCCTTAGACTCAATTGCTGCTCGAATACCCATGGCACAGGCTTCATATTCAACGATGTTATTTGTGCAGCTAAAACACAACCTTGCCGTCATTGGTATATACTGACGCTCTGGGGAGATAAGCACTGCCCCTATTCCATGTCCCATCACATTCGAGGCTCCGTCGAATAACACCGTCCACGCTTTTTCGTTTCGGTCTTCTTTGTTCTCTTCGAATAAAGCCATGATATCCTCATCGGGAAATTCCGGTTGCATTGGTTGATAATCACAAAGGGGTTGATGAGCCAGGTATTCTGCTAGTGCGCTACCCTTGACAGATTTTTGAGTGACATATACGATGTCGTACTCTGACAATAGCATCTGCCATCGAGCTATCCTTCCAGTAAGAGTAGGCTTTTCAAAAATATACTTGATAGGATCCATCTTGGATATCAACCATGTGGAATGACTCAACATGTATTGCCTTAAACGATGAGCGGCCCATGCCAATGCGCAGCAAGTCCACTCTAACGATGAATATCGTTGTTCGCAGTCTGTGAACTTCTTGCTCAAGTAATATATAGCGTGCTCTCTTTTGCCATCCTCATCATGCTGACCCAACACACAACCCATTGACTTGTCCAACACAGTCAAATACAAAATGAGTGGCCTTCCTGGTTCTGGTGGACGTAATACAGGAGGGTTTTGTAAGTATCGTTTGACTCTCTCAAAAGCGGCCTGACAATCCTCATTCCACACCACAGCCTGATTCTTTCGTAACAACTTGAACAGTGGTTCACAAGTAGCAGTTAAGTGGGAGATGAATCTAGCAATGTAATTCAATCTACCCAAAAACCCTCGAACTTCCTTTTCCGTTTTAGGCGCAAGCATTTCCATTATCGCTCGCACTTTGTCTGGATCCACCTCTATCCCCCTCTGGCTGACAATAAAGCCCAACAATTTCCCGGATTTCACTCCAAATGTACATTTGGCGGGATTCAGCCTAAGCTTATACTTCCTCAATCTCTCGAATAACTTTCTCAAGTTGAGGACGTGTTCTTCTTCTGATTCGGACTTCGCGATCATGTCGTCCACATAAACTTCAATCTCCTTGTGCATCATATCATGGAAAAGTGCCACCATCGCCCTTTGATATGTTGCCCCAGCATTCTTGAGTCCAAAAGACATCACTTTATAACAAAATGTGCCCCACAATGTAATAAAAGTAGTCTTTTCCATATCTTCTGGCGCCATCTTGATCTGGTTATACCCCGAAAAACCATCCATGAACGAAAACAGTGAATACTTGGCTGTATTATCAACCAGGGTGTCGATGTGTGGTAATGGGAAATTGTCCTTTGGGCTTGCGCGATTCAAATCTCGATAATTGACACACATCCGAACTTTACCATCCTTCTTAGGCACCGGTACAATGTTTGCTACCCATTCTGGGTATCTCGCCACAGCTAGAAACCCTGCATCGAATTGCTTCTGTACCTCCTCCTTGATCTTCAAGGACATTTCCGGTTTCATTCCTTCTTAGCTTTTGCTTTACCGGTGGGCATTCCGGCTTGAGTGGGAGCTTGTGTTGTACAATATCTGTATCGAGGCCTGGCATGTCATTGTAAGACCAAGCAAACACATCCCTGAACTCCCTCAATAAGTCACGCAATTTTTCTTTCACTTCTGCTTTCATGGCTGTACCGATCTTCACCTCCTTTACCTCATCCCCATTCCCTAAATTGAGTACTTCAACATCTTCCTGGTGAGGTTTCATCTCCTTACACTCTTGTTCCACTAGTCTCAACAGTTCAGGAGGGGGTTCCGGGTCATCATCACAATCATCTTCCGTATTATTGACGGGGCGCCCAAAATCAGGAATATCAACATAATTACTTTCAAAACATTCATTGTCATATCTGCATTATTTGAGTTTATGAAAAGGAAATAAATAAACGAAAAACGACGAGGAATGCAAAATGATGATAAAACACAAACAAACACACTTTGATTATCGCGCTGAGCATAACAAACTAAAAGCGTCAACCCGTAAGTCATGAATCCTAAAGCCCCGGGTAAAGCTATAGGATTAATTAAAGTTATTACATCTTATTCAAATTAAGCATCACGGGCAAATCCAGCATCTCCCAGTTGTCGAGTCGTGCATCCGGGGAGCAGGCCCACACGCAACTGGAAGCCTTCCGATCCATCTTCATCTCCCACAGCTGCTATGTGGACCAGCGTTAACCCAACCAAGCACTGCGAAAGCTCTCCTTGAGGTCACAGATACGAATTCTTCCCACTTTGGGCTCCCGTCTTTCCATCCGAGCCAGACTACGCTCCCTCCTTTCTTCTATCAACCTTCTCCTATCCTCCTTGGTGGGCTTGTATCCCAGGCCATACCTATTCTTGTTCTCGACGACCTCCAGAGGGAATGCTCGCCCCTGTCCATACCTACCCAAACCTTTCCCATGCATGTAACCTTCTTTTAACATGACTTTGGCCATCATGATAGAAGCACGCGACAGATGTGGGCTGATCGCGAATGGCTCCACGTAGGTGTTTCCCACGATCTCCAGAGATTGGAAAGTTGCCTCGAGAGCTTCCTCGGCTACTTCAATATAACGGGAGGATGATGGTCCGCTCACAAGGAGGTCCTCCTCTCCTGATACTATCACCAGCTTATCTCCCATAACATATTTCAGCTTTTGGTGTAGTGTGGAAGGCACAACTCCTGCAGAATGGATCCACGGGCGACCCAACAAACAGCTATAAGCCGGGAGGATGTCCATGACTTGGAATGTCACTTGAAAGACACAAGGACCGACTTGAACGGGCAATTCAATTTCTCCCATCACTACCCTTTTACTGCCGTCAAATGCCCTCACAATCATAGAGCTCGGCTTCATATGCATTCCATCACAGGGGAGCTTCTCCAATGTCGATTTTGGCATGACGTTCAGAGAGGAGCCAGTTGTCCACCAAGACACGCGCTATAACGTGATCCAGGCATTTCACAGAGACATGAAGGGCTTTGTTATGACCTCTCCCCTCAACAGGTATCTCTTCATCAGTGAAGGTGAGGTAATTATTAGCAACGATGTTGCCAACAATGCCCTCGAACTTGTTCAGAGAAATACCTTGTTCTACATGAGCCTCACTGAGTATCTTCATCAACAACTTTCGGTGCGAGGCAGAGTGCATGAGTAATTCTAGCAAGGAGATCCGGGCAGGCATGCGATTCAACTGTTCCACCACTTTGTACTCACTCTGTTGTATGAACTTTAGGAATTCACCAACTTCTTCTTCAGATATTTCCCTCTTCTCCTCTGTGTCGGGGGTCTCCTCGGCCTCCACGTTCTTCCCCCTCAAGAACTCCTTTGCTTTTGCAGCCATTGATGCTTCCCTATCATTGGTTCTTTCTCTCGCCAATTCTGGTGGTGTAAAGATTCGACCACTTCTGGTCATTCCACCAATGCCTGATATGTTTTCCACAGTCGGATTTGCATATTCTCCCTCGTCTAATGCAGTTGCCCCATATCTCCATGGGACGGCTTTCTCGTTCTTATAAGGGAAAGGAGTTGGCACTCGGATGACCACAGACGGATTTCCTTCAGTTACCAGTGCAGGGGTGGTCCTAGTAAAATGGATCACCAAAGGTTCGGGTAGAGTCACATCAGATTCTCCACCAATTTGTGCAAATACTTCCTCCTCTCTGACCTTGCGGCACACTTGCATCAGATTTCTATCAAGTAAGTCTTGTAGAAAAATCTCAAATTCCATACATTCCTCAATAGAGTGCCCGACCTCCGGATGGAGTGCGCACGCTATACCCAGATCATAATCGCCCTTCACTAGGCCCTTCTTCAACAAAGCTTCAAAGATAAACCTCCTAGAACTTCGGATTTCGCCCACATCTCTTATCAGATCATGGTTTCCAACCTCGACGGCGTTCGTCGAGGAACTCCCGTGCCCGGACAATGGATTAGTATTGACGTTGGGCTGGTCCTCTTGAAACTTTAACCAACCCGAATCTATCAGAGCCTGAACTTTGTATTTGAGAGCCATACATCCTTCGGTCGAGTGGCCAACGCCTCCTGCATGATAACTACACCTGGCATTCGCGTCATAACCCCTAGGATACGGCGGCTGTACAGGCTTCATCGGACAAATGGCGACCAGACCCTTTTTGACTAGGTTAGGTAACAATTCAGTGTAGGTCATAGGGATTGGGGTGAACCTAACAAATTGATTTCCCCTTGGGTTGTTGTTGTGACCCACATTCAGATTTGGGCCCATGTTTGCGACCGGTCTTGCAGCTTCGGTTGGGATACGCTGCGGTGGATAATACGCTTGTTGTTGTTGAGGCCTAGCTTGGTGAACAAACGTGGTGTTAGCAGCATAAGGAGGTGGGTTTAAGTATGGTCGATAATTAGGATTGGGAGCTCGTCCTCTCCACGCAGGCATTACCGACGCAGCATGTACCTCCCCCTCTTTTTTCTTCCCCTGATTGAAACTGGGCTTTTTGTAGTTTGTAGCTGCTAGGTGGGCCATAGGCTATCTTCCCGTTTTTCAATCCAATTTCTATCCTCTCACCAATGATGATGGTGTCAGCAAAATTGACAGATACATTCCCAACCATATGCTCATAAAATGGCGGCTGGAGTGTGTTTACGAACATCGACACCATCTCCTTATCAAACAACGGCGGCTCAACTTGCGCAGCCAACTCTCTCCATCGCTTGGGCGTACTCTTTGAAAGTTTCATTGTCCTTTTTTGTCATATTCTGCAGCTGCAGACGGTCCGGAGCAACATGAGTATTGTATACATATTGTTTTACGAAGGCGTCAGCTAGATCCGCCCAACAACGAATTCGGTATGGCTCCTAGGTGGGTGTACCAGTTCAATGCCACCCCAGCCAAACTTTCCTGGAAAACGTGGATGAGTAGCTGCTCATCATGAGCATACGCAGCCATCTTTCTGCAGTACATGGTCACATGGCTTTTAGGGCAAGTGTTACCCCTATATTTTTCAAACTCCGGCGCCTTGAACTTAGGTGGGATTTTCAAGCCCGAAACCAAACTTAATCTGGCCGCATCTCCAAACCCGTAGCTCTCAACTCCCTCAACAGCTCTCAATCTCGCCTCCAGACTTTCCAACCTACCCGTAGCTCCAACGAGGCTACCGAATCCCCCAACCACCGTGGCGTGTGGTGCAGCTTCGGCTGAAAAATCCTCCCTAGCAACCACAGGCGGTACTGGGGTCACCCGAATTCCATCAGTGGTGTTGGTCTCATTCATTCCCGTGCCCACCATGGGAGCCGACACTAAGACAGGTCCCTGAGTGCCGATTGGTGGTATATTGACAGTCGCGGGAAACGAGAATGAAGCGTGCTCAGCTTCTGAGTACTCTCCTACAGGAGGAGCGTAACCCGGAGGTAAACCATACAGTGGGAAAGGAACTGATTGGCTCGCAGCGTTGAACATTGGAGGATAAGGGTGAGCATTCCTGATGGACGAACGCCCGAGGAGAGACCGAAGACGTGACGCTGACTCCTCGAAGCTTCCTCCAGAGAGATGAAGACGCAGCGGAATGGAAACGAAACTCAAGATTGAAGTGGAAACTGAGAGCGAAACACATGAAAACCTAGGATCTAAGGTTTAGTCGGTGGAAGTTGAAGGTATGGAAAATGAAGATGGTTTGTTCGGTGAGAAACCCTAGGAGGACGAAGAACTACTGATTTAATCGGTGGAAAGTGACTTACAATCGGTGAAAAATGGAATAGAAAGGCAGATCTGAGGTTGTAGACAATGGAACTCTCGAGAGCGAGAGTGAGACGCGAAGAAGAAAGAGAATATGGAATGTGCGTGTCTGATGTGCGTGAAGAAAGAAGTGAGAGGCGCGGTCTGAACGTGGCTGACGCGTTGGATTGGAGACGTATTGGCAGCTGACGCGTGCCAGATGTGGCAGTGGAGGAGAGGAAGCGTGAAGGATGAGAAGCACCGTGAAAATGGAAAATGAAAGTGAGAGATGTGCTTGGAAGGTGGCTAGAGGAAGTCTTTGGACTCTCTAGCCTGACTTTCAAGAGAGAATAGTTTCTATTTCAGAAAGTCTAATTCTCATTAATCTCAAAAGTAACAATACAATAGAGGAGCTGGGTATTTATAGTAACCCATGCTCCTGAAGAGCTAAACTATAAAAGATAAAAATACGAACGAAGGACTACATCAAGTACGATTCCATCATACCCTCCCTCTTAAAAAAGATTTGTCCTCAAATCTGACAATCGCCTTATGAAGAAGCTCCACACAATCTTTGGGAGCATGGCCATCTTAGAATGGCCTTATTCTTTTAGATCTAGTTTTCTTCCTCCTGGATCAAACACGAATCTGCAATACACATCAAATATATCTTCGGTTAATATCAATCCAAGAAAGAATTTTTCTTTAAAAACAAGAGAATAAGAACTTCTAATACTTTGATTAGTAATCTTTGAAAATCTTAGAAGTCCAAATTCAATTTTATCTTGAGTTAATTGTTTTCTTAAAGATAACAATAACTCAAGATTTGAATTGTCATTTTTTGAAAATGTTTTCATGACAATTGGTTTGAAAGAGAAGTCAAAAATTGAAAAGTAATCAATTATTGGAAAAGAAGTAAAGATTTGGAAACCTTCCCTTTTAGGTTCCACATTCTTTGAAAGAATAGGATTTGTCATCAGTAACAATTTCTCCTTTTCTTTCTTCTCTTTTTCTTGCCTTTCTTTCTTTTCTTCTTCTTTTCTCTCTTCTCTTCTTAATTCCTCTCTTTTTCTCTTTTCTCTTTTTTCTATTTCTTCTCTCTCTCTCTTCTCTTCTTTTTCCTTTCTTCCTTTTCTTTTCTCTCAATCTCTCTTTCTCTTTTCTTATCCTTGATCTCCTTTAGTCTTGCCCCAAATTCTAATTCTCTACGAAGAAACCCATGATCCTTTAAACTCTCAAGAAAAAGTTTTCCATCATCAATGCAATCCTTAATTAATTCTAGGTTTCTTTTAATGCTTGAAGGCACAAACTTTCTTCTCATGCAAGCTTTTAAATCATGCCAATCACGTATGGAAGACTTCCTACCTTTCCTAACATGATATTGTCTTTCATCCCACCACTCACTTACATTTTCTTCTAACTTAGAGAGATATATGCTAAGGACATAATATTCACTCTCTTCATAAAACCAAGGATTTATTTTATCAATTTCTTTCTCCCAAGCTAGGTATGTTAATGCTCCTATGTCTTTACCAAATGATGGAAGATTCCTAGCTTGTTTAAACATTTCATCAACTTTATCTAACCTAGAAGACCTATATGAACCATAAGAAGACATCTTTGTTTTTAAAAGTTGTTTCTAGTGTAAAGGTATACAAGATTCACACTTAGACAAGTCCCAGGTAAGAGAGGTGAGTCATGAAGACTGCTTAAGTACCAAGTCTTGCCTTGCCAGAAATGTCTTAGGTTACTACTAGTTACCCCTTTAAACTAAAATCACTTTTAAAATCAAAGGACACAACTCACAAACAAACACATACAATTAAGTACTAATAAAAGACTAGACTCTCGGACTCTAATGTGAAAAGGCTTAGAGTTTAATCCCTTTTAGCCTAATCACCCTAAACGTGAAACATAAAGCAAATCAATATTTAAATTCTACTCCTATGGTGAAGCTTGTAGCTTTGGCTAACAAGACACATTCACCTGTCTAGCTATGCTAAAAAAATAAAAGCAAATAAAGTTGCCAAGAGTTTGAAAGAGCACCAAGGACTCTTCCAAAGAACTTGGACTTTATAAAAGGCCCTTTTACACAACAAAAATGAAACTAACAGTAGGCTAACACAAGCCTATTACAAACAAATTAAAGGAAAACAATTACAAAAGAAAATAACTATGCTATGCTGCTACGGTCTTGGTACTGGTCCACTTCATGCTCAACTTTGTTGTTCCACTTTGTGCTTCGGCTATCAATTCTCTTGGTCTTTCCTGATCAGTTTCCTACAAAGTAAATGCACAGAGCTGCAATCAAAATTTTCTTAGCTAGAATGAATTGCACAATGAAAATACATAACAGTAAGAACTTCCCTTTTATTCTCTGGCCTTCACGTGTGCACTTGTTGATCCTGTCAGCTAATAAAATGGTTTTTGCTCTCAAATGACAAACTGCAATCAAATATTCACACTCAATTCAGCAGAGAAACCACCAATGCTATCAATTTCCAGCTAAGACAGAAACAATTAAACAGTCCAGAGGTAAGAAAGTTAAGCAACTCCCCTAATTACAAGACTGCTTTTAACTATGTAATTCCAACTAAAATCCCAAACAGATCAGCTCTGCACACTAAAATTTCACACCAAATTTCAGCAAGGTACAAATGGAAATGGATATTTAACCAAATGCAAATAGGTGTAAATCAAAGCTGAACCAAATTGATTAAACAACCATCCAGACTAATCAAAAATCAGATTAATCCAACATAATGCAAAACAATTCCAATTCAGAATTCAGATTGGTTAATCCTAGTGTACAAAAACTGTCATACCAGATTCAACATGATAGCAAGAGTAGTTCAACCAAAACAAAAGCAATTTAAGGTGAAAGAAACTCCCTTCAGTTCAGATGACTGCTTGTAGCTTGCTCCAGACTCTATACTGAGATTTTGTTACTGCTTAAAGTTCTTCTATTGTACACTTTCTCCCTGCACTGTTTTAGTTCAGATCTGTACCACAAAACAACATATACTCCCAATGGTAGCATATATAAGAGAAAAACGAAATGGGAGTCATACACAGAAGTACCAAAAGTAATTGAATCAGAATTTTACAAACATAAGGAGGCAGGAATTAAGATACTGGCAGAAGCAGATTTCTCTTGGTGATCAAATAGTTATATTCCAGCTTAACCAAACTTACTTTGCTGCACAAGTAAACAATTAGCACACAATTCAAGTTCAAAACTTATTGCAGCCTTAAAATTAGAACACACTCTCAACAAGAATATTTGGCTTTTAGATGCAGCCACACAAAGCTCACAAACTTAGGTTTCTCTCTTAAAGCTTAAAGCACTCAAAATGGAAAAGTTTGGAAGGGAGATTCTCCCTTGGCAGTACACAGTTGGAGAGTCTTTCAGACCACCACCACCTAAGATGCTACCAAGCACACAAACCTTCTTTCAAATTCCAGAAACCAGAGTGTAACAAGCTTCTCAATCAAGAATGGCTAGGCTAAGGTCAAAATCAGAAACCAGAAAAAAAAAAACAGGACAGCCACAAGACAATGACAACACAGCAGATCTATTGCTTAAGACAACTCTAGATCAGATGAATAAAGCAATTAAAGCTCAAATTAAGAACAGCTGAACAGATTTTACATGTAATGTAGACAAAACTAAGACATTCAACAATGACAATCAAGAAACAAAGCTTTTGATCAAAGTGAGCACTCAAACTGAACCTAACAATAGCTCTAGAAAAGATTTTAAAAGCAAATAAAACCAAACAAGAAGCTGCTGAAATGTTTAAGAAAAAAATCCAGTTTCTAACAAATACACACACTAGACTGCACTGACCTAATTGGCTTTTAAAACTGTTCAATGACTATTTTTATTGATTGTTCTCAATTTTTTTTTTTTTTTATGGTCAAACCTGTTGCTACAGTCCAGATACAAGCTTCCAGAAATCAGAATTTAGCACACAAAAATTATGCAGCAACTTGTGAAGGAAAATGGTCAAAACTTGGTGGTCTCAAGAGTGTAAATATGTATGGCAGCTAGAACTCATAATACTTTTGCATCAACAATTTTAGAGCATGAATTAAAACTGGTTTAAACAATTTAAAGATGCAGAAACAAAGTCTTTCAAAAATTGCAATTGTTCAGCTACCAATTCACTCAAAATAAGCAACTCAACCAACCAAAATTTGACTCAAATGTTGAAACAACATGTGAACAAGTCACAGGACTAAAAAAACAGCAAACAAAAGTTGAACAAAACACTATGAAAATGGATGGAATATGTTCAGCCATGATCTAAATGCCAAACAGATTTAAAAATCAGAAAAGGACTCAAGCAAAGAATTGTGCAGATCGGTCAACTGCAGAATTGGTGCAACGAGAGTCTTCCAATGATGCTACCAAGCTTTTTGCAGAAGCATTTCATTGCTTATATGGTATGCATCAAGGACTAGCTCTTCTTAGACATTAAATCACAGATTCAAATCACCACTTGCTTGCAAATGAACACAACAAATTTAAACTACTGCTCAAGAATCTGAAATTGAAATTGGTGTCACCACTCATGCACTTGAGCTCTCATTGAATTTGTCATAGCTCAATATAATGTGCAGATAGTGCTCACACATTCAGTTTACACAGATGCAGTGATAAACTAATTTAAACCAGATTTGAAAACAGTAGAAGCAAATTCACATGACAGAACAATACAGGAAAAGATGCTTAAACAAAAATGACTCAACAATACAATTGGACCGAATAAAATGAGGAAAAGACTCAAAAATAATGACTCAAGCACAGGATACACAACCTTATCAGAATTTGGAAACCTAAACACATAAATTGAACAAACGCGAAATCAACACAAGACATTCAATGAAGATAATGAACAATGCGAAAAATTGAAGCACAAACTCAGAATCAAGACAGAATCAAAACACAAAACTAGAAACAAAGACAGAAACAGAGAAGCGAATCAAACGCAAGAACATAAGAAAATCGAACAACTCAAAAATGGAAAAAAAACTCAGAACAGAGAGGAACCGAGATACTTACCTCTGAAGCGTGCTCGAACCTGAGCTCTGAATACCACTTGATGGACGAACGCCCGAGGAGAGACCGAAGACGTGACGCTGACTCCTCGAAGCTTCCTCCAGAGAGATGAAGACGCAGCGGAATGGAAACGAAACTCAAGATTGAAGTGGAAACTGAGAGCGAAACACATGAAAACCTAGGATCTAAGGTTTAGTCGGTGGAAGTTGAAGGTATGGAAAATGAAGATGGTTTGTTCGGTGAGAAACCCTAGGAGGACGAAGAACTACTGATTTAATCGGTGGAAAGTGACTTACAATCGGTGAAAAATGGAATAGAAAGGCAGATCTGAGGTTGTAGACAATGGAACTCTCGAGAGCGAGAGTGAGACGCGAAGAAGAAAGAGAATATGGAATGTGCGTGTCTGATGTGCGTGAAGAAAGAAGTGAGAGGCGCGGTCTGAACGTGGCTGACGCGTTGGATTGGAGACGTATTGGCAGCTGACGCGTGCCAGATGTGGCAGTGGAGGAGAGGAAGCGTGAAGGATGAGAAGCACCGTGAAAATGGAAAATGAAAGTGAGAGATGTGCTTGGAAGGTGGCTAGAGGAAGTCTTTGGACTCTCTAGCCTGACTTTCAAGAGAGAATAGTTTCTATTTCAGAAAGTCTAATTCTCATTAATCTCAAAAGTAACAATACAATAGAGGAGCTGGGTATTTATAGTAACCCATGCTCCTGAAGAGCTAAACTATAAAAGATAAAAATACGAACGAAGGACTACATCAAGTACGATTCCATCAATTCCCCCCAACATGCGCAGATGAAGACTCTCCAGTAGTCTTCAGGGATTCAAGCGTCGCCAAGATCTGGTCGATCTGGTCCTTCAATTGGCCAACATCCGTTTTGAGAGACTCTTGTGACTCCTCCCAACTTGCCATGGCTTTTGAGTTTGCCCGGGTCCGGTAGGGATGTCGCGGAAATTTGGTCGTCGTTTTTTCTCACGCGTACTGCTTTATTATTTTAATTAATTAGATGGAAATGAAACATGCTGAACAAAAGAAAAGATGATGCATGCTAGTAATAGGGGGAAATCACAAGATTGTAATGACATCACTGATGGAAATTAACACAAGCAGATGCTAAACAACATCCCACACCTTTCATTTAAAGGGAAACAAGTTCATTACATTTCTTACAGGAAACAAATCATAAAGATCTCAAAATACATCAATTCCTATCCCGAGTGATGAGGGATTTCATCTCGTCTATCAACTGTTTACAGTGATTAATAAAAAGCTCTATCTCTACTGGTGGGCTATAAAAGTGGGTACTCGCTTCAGCTTCCGACACCATTCTGGGGATGTCTTCAATTGCCCCATTTGCCAAAGCAGCCAACTGAGAGAAGCTTTCCTTCCAATGCTTTACGGCCGTTTCTTGCTCTGCGATGTGCTCTTTCATTCGCTTTATCAAGGCCTGATGCCTTTCTTCAAATTCCATCGACCTCCATCGCTCCTCCTGCTCCTCGATGTAATCCTCCATCTGCTTTAACATGGCTCGATATTCCCCTTCAGCCTCTGCCAGCTTCCAGCGCTCCTGATTCAACTCCGCTTCAAATGATGTAGCCATTTCCTTCATTTGATGCCCCGATTCTTGTACTTGGACTTGCGCTTCCCTTAGTCTTTTTAGGGCTTCCCTTTTATCCCTCTTGGCTTCTTCATAGAGTTGTTTCCACTGTCTGCCCTCTTCTAAAGCCACATTCTTCTCATTCACCCTCATGGATAACTCCTTACTTGCGGCCGCAAGATCCTGTTTTACTCGGAATGTATAATCTCTCTCTGCTTTCTGGCTTTTGACGATGTTTTCATAAGCCCGTGACTTTTCTTCGTTATCATTCCTCATATCCACAAAATCATTGCGAGCTTTCTGTAATTCATTTTCCAACCTAGCATTCCTCACCCTCAATTTCTCCACCTCAACCTTCAACTGTTTCACCTCTTCACTTTCTGGGGCTTGGAATGTCCCTTCACTCGCCGATTGATCATTGATGGGCTTGAAAGGCAACTTGACTTCTCTTACCCTCTCCAGAATCCAGGTATGATAACTAACCCTGCTATCCATCACTCCACTCCTCAGGTCCTTCTCTGCTCGCACCACATTTTCCCAGGCACTTCTGACTCTCCTCAACATTTCAGTACAATGTCCGTCCTCATAGTAGATGAAGAAGGCTGTGAGATAATCTGGTGAAGGCGCTCCCTTCATAGGATATTCGAACTGTCTTTGGACCAAAATAGGGTTGTAGTTAATACAATACCTAGCGCCTATGAGAGGTATGTTAGGGAAGTTGCCACAACGATGGATAGATGGTTTAGTCTCAAGCCAAGGAAGGCGCCATTTTACGTTTCCCTCTCTCAAACCGGCAAAGAAAAGAGCCCACCCATTACCTCCTTGATGCGACAGATTCTCAGGTGAACTCCTAACATCGATTACCCCCTTAAATACTCGTGCCGTCATCCACGCATATAATGCTGGCAAACAACAAAAAATCTTCTTCCCTTTTCTCTCATGGCAAAAATTCATAGTCCCATACACATCTGCGAGGACTGCTGTTACAGGTTTTCTGATCTCGTCTTTTTTGCCACGAAGACATCAATAGCAGTGTAATCTACAAAGTCTTCCAGCTTGGGAAACAGGATAATGCCAAACACAGTGAGGGCTAGTACATCCATGAAGGTCTCCCATTCTTCCCTATCGCCCAGGTCGTGCAAATATTGTTCAAGGTAACCTTGTGTCAGCCCCCGAATTTGATGTCTCGTTATCAACCGGTTCTCCAATTCATTGGGCTGTAATTTCATTATAACAGCAAGGGTAGAAACAGAGGCATGATGCTCCAAGTGCTGATATGGCTTGGTACCCTCTAATGGCAAGCCCAGAATATGCTCAAATTCTTCTACAGTTGGCGCCAGCTGGAAGTCCTGGAAGGTAAAACATCTCAGGGAAGAATCATAATACTGAGCTAGAGCTGTAATAGCGGGCAACTGTACTTTCACCTCCATTAAACTCAACAAATTCCCATATTTCCTCCCGAAGGCTTCTCTCTGTATGGTCTTGAGTCTTCGGCCTAAATTTATCAACCCGGTCAAATTTCCAACATGTGTCCTTAGGCTAGACTTCTTTCTTAAAATGGCGGAGTTGGTATGCAGTGTAGCATCAGATCTGGTGTCAACATCCATCTCGTGTGAAGTCAAGTGTATACCTGTGATTTCCCCTAAAACCAACATGTTACTAAATGATGCATGAATATGATGCATGATAATAAAACAACACGATGAATCAAATGCATGCATGGCATGAAAATTTAATAACATAATTTTCGAAAGAGAACGAACAGCGTGAGGATTACAAGAATACACGTTTCTCCCTTTGTGCCCTAATAAAGGTTCAATGGCTTGGATTCGAGGTCAAGTACATGCAATTTCACAAGGATGGTCTCCTGAACCTAGAGGTCAATGGTCACTAGAGCTATGGCCCCCTTCATAGCATCTCCACAACAGTCGAGTAATCAACTAGATGAGGGGACACAAGTGAAGAGAACAAACTCTAGCTGGAGTTCTCACGATAGCCAGACAGGAAGTACATCCCAGAATGACACCGCTACACAACTCCTCTAATTCTAAGTTGCGCTCAGACCCGGGTATAGGGCCCCACTCATGATATGCACAAAGTGTGTGTGTGAAGGGAGAATGCAATGCATACCCAAACCCTCACCTGCAAAACAACCAGAAAAATTCCCAGGCAGATATAAACATGTTTTCTACCCTAGGGTTCCATATTCAACAATTCACATGCAGTTATTCCAACTATCAAACACAAATAAAGAAAAAAAACGGGGGAAGAAAAACACAAAGAAAAATCATGTCAAATTCGCGCATCTAATTAAATGGCCTGACTCTCGCCGTCCCCAGTGGAGTCGCCATCTGTCGCAACCGGAATCGCGACGGGACGACGATCCAAAAAGAAACGGGTTTTGAAAAGAGATTTGGAGTCGCCACCATAGTTTATTCTGGAAAACTACGGAAAAACCATAAAACGATAAAGCACGGTCCACGAAAACCAGATTCTGGGTTCGGGAGTCGGTTACGCGTGGGGAAGGTGTTAGCACCCCACAACGCCTGCCCTAAGGCAGTACCTTTAACTAAATGCACGAATATGACGTGATTTTCAAAATGTTTAACTATCCCCTAAAATAAAATTCTAAAATAAATAAAACATATTTTTTAGTTTTTTGGGCCCGACAAGGATTGACCTTGCTCCTACGTATTCTCATTCAAAATGAGAAATCAGGGTTATGTAGTTCTTTTAGAAAACTGCTTGAAAATTTGTTTGAAAAATAGATTGAAAGATTTGTTTGAGAAAGTGATTACGGATAAATTTGGATTTTTGGGAAAGTGAACCTGACAAGGACTAGCCTTGCTCCTACGTATCTCCACTCTTGATGGAGAATCAAGGATCACGTAGTTCTGGGGGGAAGATTGTTTGTTGCTTAAAATTGTTGATGTTTTTGGGTTTTTTGAAGATTTTATACCTTTTTTTGTATTTTGTTTTTTTAGAAAGAGAAAAGGTTTTTAGCACAAGGACGATGCGTGCGATCACACATGTGCTTAACCTTTTAAAACATATTTTTGTAATTTTACTTAAGAAAGGGAAAAGGTTTTTAGCACAAGGACGATGCGTGCGATCACACATGTGCTTAAACCTTTAAAATATATTTTTTGTAATTTTAGAAAAGAAGAAGAAAAGGTTTTAGCACAAGGACGATGCGTGGGATCACACATGTGCCTAAACCTTTAAAATATATTTTTTGTAATTTTAGAAAAGAAGAAGAAAAGGTTTTAGCACAAGGACGATGCGTGCGATCACACATGTGCCTAAACCTTTAAAATATATTTTTTGTAATTTTAGAAAAGAAGAAGAAAAGGTTTTAGCACAAGGACGATGCGTGCGATCACACATGTGCCTAAACCTTTAAAATATAATTTTTGTAATTTTAGAAAAGAAGAAGAAAAGGTTTTAGCACAAGGACGATGCGTGCGATCACACATGTGCCTAAACCTTTTAAAATATTTTTGTTAATTTTATTTTTTTATAAGTAAAATTATTGTATATATATTTTGAAATAAGTGGATATTTAAAAGAAATAAATAAAATAAAATGAAATGAAATAAGATGAATAAAAAGGCAAATAAATAAATAATAAATAAAAACAACAAAATGGGGTGCCAAAATAAATAAAATTCGAACGGTCAGTCGAAAAGCTTGGTTAACGAGCGGTCCGTGGAAGACATGAATTGGACGAGCGGCAGAAGAAGAGTGATTAGGACGAGCGCCAGAATAAGGAGTGACCTGCGCGAGCGCTATTTGCTTCCTGAACGAAAGATTAAAACCGAACGCTTGGAGACAAACGTCATTGAGACCGAACGTTCAAACGAAGACCGAACGCTTATTAAACAATACAAACCGAACGCTTACTAACACATTACACGACCGAACGTTCACTAACACAAAACAAAACCGAACGTTAACATAACATGACCGAACGTCCACATACAACATGACCGAACGTTCACTAACACAAAACCGGACGTTCACATGAAGACCGAACGTTCATTAACACAAAACAAAACCGAACGTTCACATAACATGACCGAACGTCCCCATACAACATGACCGAACGTTCACTAACACAAAACCGGACGTTCACATGAAGACCGAACGTTCATTAAAACATTATGACCGAACAGTTGACTCTTTGTATGACCGAACGTCCTAAAGATCAGTATGGACGAACGTTCGAAAAAGCAAAGTACGAATGGTGGAGGACGAACGTTCGTGAAAGTTAAAGGACGAACGGTTGCATGCACAGTTGATGGCGAACGGTCGCGTAGGATACGGGAAGAACGTTTGAAAGGGGAGAAAACGAACGCGCACGGTCGAAAAGGCTCAAGGTTAACGAGCGCTCGTTCGTGAGAAGGTTGAATGGTCAGTCGAGAAAAGCTTAAGGTTAACGAGCGCTCGTTCTTTTGGATAACGAGCGTCCGTTGGTGTGAAGGTTGAATGGACGTTGGGAAAGAGGCCGAAAGACGAGCGCTCGTTGTGGACGAGCGTTCGTTGGGAAGATGAGGCGTGATGACGAACGCTCATTATGGACGAGCGTTCGTTGGGTGATATGACGAACGTACGTTGAGTACAGGAGGGTAGATGACGAGCGTTCATTTGGTGATGTGCGAACGGACGCTGAGAAGAGGAGGCTGGTCGACGAGCGCTCGTTGGGGGACGAGCGTTCGTTGGGGAGATGGTTATCCAAACGGTCCGTCCAAGAAGTGGCCGGACGGACGTTCGGAGAGGAGGTAGAGGACGAACGTTCGAAAAAAAGGGCCGAAAAACGTGCGTTCACTATGGGCTTGGCCCACCCGGGTGATTTCTAACCTAGAATTCCCCTAGGGGTTTTGCCTTCCCATTCTCATTCACAATCAGCACATGAGAAACCCAGGGTCCCTTTCTCTGATCGGACTAGTCTAGGGCTGGGATTGCCTCCCTTGAACACCTACGCCACTACTTCTTCCAACCAGCCACCGCGCCACCACCTTCCACCCGTCTCGGCGTCGGCGGCGACCCCAAGCACCACCGGAACCACGGCCGGCCACGGCGTTCTCTCCCCCTCTCTCTCTCGCACTAGTCTAGGGTTGAGGCTTTTCCACCTTGGGCACCTCCTGCCGCCGCCTCTGCCAGAGCCGGCCACCGTGCACCCCAAACCTCCATTCGACTGGCAGCTGCGAGCCGCCGCAAGCCACCGGAGGGAACCCGACCATCGCGAGCCGCGACTGATGCCACCAGATCTCGGCCTCCCCGTTTAATATTAGAAATTGCTCTTGACGATTGCCCCCATATCCTCTGATTATCTGTTATCTGCTTCGGGTGTTGAAATTGAGATTTTGGTGTTTGGATTGAGATTTTAGTTGTTGGTCACAGGTGAAGAATGAACTCGAAATTTGATGAAGAGCGGGGTTATTTGACACCTTGTTTTGATGTGTTTTGTTCTTCCCCTTCTTCTTTTTTTTTTTTTTTTTGAGCATGTTCTGTTAGGGGAGAGTGATATGGTTCTTGTGGTTTCTGTGTGCAGGTTGAAGAGATGAATGGGGGAATAAAAGTTTTGTGAGATAAGAAAGATGGACGCTGTTGGAAGTAATGGGGTTGGGAGTGAAGGAGGAAAAATGGTCTGGATGGTTACGGATCAGAGGGGCGGAGGGCTGGAGTCAGTGCCCCTGGGATCAAGATTGAAGATTGGGTGACAGAGAATGTAGGAGGATTGAGTGTTGTGTGAGGTGGAGTGACACGCCGAGGGAGTTCTCGGTGGATGGTGTCGGAAACGAAAATTGATGATGTGGTTGGAAGGTTGATGCAACAGTGAACATATACAGTGGAATGTATTCAAACAACAGTCATACGCAAACAGGAACTTCAACAAAGATATGTGTAAGGGCAAACAAACAACTCTCTAAACAGCATTACTTACCTCTCGAAGATCCGCTTGCTATGGTCAATCTCGTGCCTCCAATGAGTACTCTTCTCCCTTGACTGGCTTCTTCTTCCCTTTCCTTGTTGAATGGTGTCTCTTGTTTCTCTTTGCAGGTGCCAATGTCTCCCTCTCGGCAATGGATGATGATCTAGTGAAGTTGAAGGTCCCCTGGAGCTCTCCCCCAAAAATCCCCTTTCTCTCCGCTTTTCTGTGCTACCCTCCCCCTCCGTATACCAAACCGTGCATATGCCATGTAGGCTCCAAAACGTCTCTGCCACCCGCACACTCTACAGAAACGGTTTCTTGCACCCTCTCCCTCCAACACACGTACACGTCGTACTCCCAACCAAAACACTTTTCTTTTCTCGCATATTTTTTACTAAAGACAAAACGTCCCCTTTTCCTAATTCTTTTTTTTTTAATAAAATAAAAAGGTAAAAACTAAAAAAAACAAAAACTAAAGACACCAGTAAACTAATAAGAAAATACATAAATAAATAATAAAAACGAAAATAATAAAATAATAAAATAAAAAAATAATAAAAAGGGTAAATAATAAAACAAAGGAGAACAGTCTACGGTAAAGCCAAAACCCCAATCCGGACGAAATTCGGTATTGACAGGGGGCTCTGTATTAAAGTTGGAGGAGACAACTTATTACTACTGAAGTTCTCTTCTCTAGAGTACTTCCGAATATGTTGTAGTTTCTAAGTGTTTAGTGTACTTTTACCATTCTCATTGCTTTGAGAATGTGTGTAGTACCATGGGTATTTAAATGACTACTCTACTTAATGAAGTTATAGGCTAAGAAATTAAATACAAGGTAAATGAACATACCATATAGACATCAACATAATTTAGGCAATCAAATATCTATAAAAGCATGGTTATATACTATAATCTAACCATGGATGTATTTATGCAGTTTGCAAATTCGAACCATTCTAGTGCAGTTTATGTAGTCATTTTTAAGAAGAAAAAGTTGTATTGGGTGTCTATTTTCGTGCAACAGGGATTTTGTGCTATTTGGTAGTTTAAACAAGTTGTAATTGTTGTATTAAACTTGTTACAACATTCAAAATGAAGGTAGATTGAAAATCCGGCCAGATTATATACAGATTACAGAAAGAAGACCCTTTAGAACTAAAAACATGCCCTTATCTGTTATGCAGAGGAAGAGAATATGGACAAGAACAAAATCAACAGTAGAAATCAGAAACAAGGGGGTAGATTGATCAACCTCATGCTCTCACTTAGGTGCAGATGGTGCATGAAAAGCTTATAATTGCCTCAAAACCCGGTAAAGTAAGAAACAGAATCAGCTTCTTTTGGATGACATTGCAAAAGGGTGTCACTAGAAACACTCAGAAAGAAAAAATAAAGGTTAGAAGAAGAAGGGAAAGGAACTAAAGTTGTGGTTTTCAAGGAGGGTGGCCCTTTTTGCTGAGAGTGTGTGTATGGTGTGAGGAACCTTGAAATGTGAGCTATGAAAATGACGATTGTCAAAGAGAAGTGTGAGTCAATGAATGTGCATAGCATAACATAGGGGTTGGTGCCTAAATGCAAATAAATATGTTGCAGAGTGTGTGTTGATGCTTTTTACTTGGGAAACAACTATGGACCAGAGACAGAGAGATAAAACTTTTGCTATTTTTGTTGGAGCTTAGATGATGTTAGTCTGATCACTTATTATGGTTCATGTATCCATATTTTTTCACTGCATGAATGTGTGTGAGAGAGAGCTTTGAACTGGAATAATATCATTGCATATCTATCTAAGTCAATTTATCAAATAAATCATCACTAGATTGCTTTTCTTTTATCTTCTGTGATGTGATCATAATTATGCAGAAACTCATCATGTATATAATAGGTTAAAAAAGGAAGAAGTTCAACAATGATCTTATAAAAAAGATATAAAAACTTCAATCAATATAACATAACATTCAAACTCAACATTCGCAACATCTAAGCACAAGATAAAATTCATGAAACAAGAATACAAGTAATAGGACATAATTACAGTCATGCAATTTCAGTTTAGGTCCCCAAACCTTTGCCTTTGCTGTCAATATTCCTAGTTAAGTCTTCTCCGTAGACTCTCTTCCTCCCTTTGTGGGCACAATTGAAACTCCTTTAAAGGTGATGGTATCGGAGGGGGTATTTTTCGAAGAGTATAGCGCAGCGGAATTAAAACTCAGAGAGCGGAAAGCGTATTTGATCACAATTAAAATTAATTTTGTCCTTTTAGTAAAAATAATTTTCTTTCAGAAAATTAATCAAACAGTTGATATACGTAAAATAATATGAGTGTAGGGAATAAGAAGATCAACACAGAATTTTTATCCTGGTTCGAATCAAAAGATTCTACGTCTAGTCGTTAATCACTATAAATAGTGATTAACCTTTTTCACTAAAAAATTGTTTAACAGATTACAAGATAATGAACAAGAATAAAATGAATAGAACCACTCTACCAACTTGAAGAGAACCGCTTCAGCAATCGACCAACGATTCACAAGCTTCTCCTTTCACAAGACCAGGCAGAGCACCTTGCTAACTTGAAGAGAGTCTGCTCCGACTATCGACACACACGATACGCGAGCCTCTCCTTTCACAAGACCAAGCAAGGGAACAATGAACAAAAAGCTCTCTAAGAACGTTCCTCTGACACACAGTGTTCTAAGCTTTCTCAGTTCAAAAACGTTGCTTTCTAATTTCTCCAAAACAAAATATATAGCCAAGTACACTGAGTGCCAAAGGTCAGCTCCCAACTGCCATGAATAATCGATTATTGTAAGTGATAATCGATTATTCAAGTCCGTTATAGGTTTTCAAAAATGTGATAATCGATTATATGAAGTGATAATCGATTATTCAAGTATGACTTGTGATAATCGATTATTGCTTAATCATAATCGATTATTGTAGTTAAAAATGCAAGTTTACAAGGTTTACAAGAATTTCCTACTACATTTAATTTCTACAAATTGCTTTTAACTAATTCTAATATCTTCTGCAACTAAAACTTCTTGTAGCATCATCAAAACAAATTTCTTCAAGATTTACCAATACTCCTTATTGGTAACAATCTCCCCCTTTTTGATGATGATCAAAAATTTAATTTTAAAAGCAAGTTTGGCTTACCTGCAAAACATACAAGCTAACAAACAACAACAAGGTTAACAATACCTGTAATAATTTTTACTTCTCCCCTTGTATTATTCTTCTCCCCCTTTTTGATCAGAAGCAAAAAGATCGGATGTTAAAGGCTCCCCCTAAATATGATCTCCCCCTCAATTAATCAAAGGATGCATATAATCAAGAGATCATTTTATTTATGAAAATAAAGATTACATTAGAAGAAGACACATAACAGACAGAATTATAACATAGATGAAATGGCAAGTAAACAACAAAACAGTCTAACATAGAACCTATGATGGAATCCTACTTGACTTAGTTTTCCTTTTGTAATTTTACTTTTCCTAGCTTAGCTCTTAAGGAGTATGGGTTACTATAAATACCCAACTCCTCTCTTGTATTAGGACTTTTGAGATGAATGAGAATTATATTTCTGAAATCAGAATAATTCTCTCTTGAAAGTCATAGGCTAGAGAGTCCAAAGACTCCCTCTAGCCACCTTCCAAGCACCTCTCTCACTTTCATTTTCCAACTTTCACGGTGTTTCTCTCTCATCATCCACGCATAATCACTTCTCCTCCAATCTGCTGCCGGCACGCGTCAAAGTTCCTTCAGCCACGCGTTTTATGTCAGATCATCTTCAACGCATCATTTTCCATTTTTCCACTCGCGCATCTGCTAGGGTTTCTTCCTCTGAAACGAATCTGCTAGGGTTCCATTTCTCTCTTCACAGATTCACCTCTTCATCAACTATAAACCTTATTCTCTTCACAGATTCACATCCTTTTCACCATTTCTTCATTTTCACCGTTTGATCTAGCTTCTGGATCGATTAAAAACCTCTCCTCACCTTGTTTATCATGTTCCACCGATTAAACACCTTTTGTCACCGTTTAAAATTCATTTTCCACCGTTTAAACCTAGGTCTAGAGTTTCGTTGTGTGCACTCTCAGTTTCCTTAGATCTTAGGTTTTCCAGTGTCCGGTCTCCGTTTTTCTCTTCAATCTCGAGTTTCTTATTCCATTCCGCTGCGTCTTCATTCGTCGGAGAAGCTTCGAAGATCCGAATCGCCTTCTGCTGCCTCAGTCGGTCCGAACTCCTCAGGGTTCGTCCATCAAGTGGTATTCAGAGCTCGGTTCGAGCACGCTTCGAAGGTAAGTATCTCGGTTCGTCTCTATCTCGGTTTGATTCTGTTCTTTGCGTTTTGTTTCGATTCGGTCTTGTCTGATTCATATTTTGTTCATTTTGATTATGATTCGCGTTTCTGTTTTATGTCATCCTCTGTTCGTTTTGTCTCGTTGGGATTCTTTGTGTTTTGTTTCGTTCAATTTCAGAGTTGTTCATCATTTTCCTTCATTGTCTTGAGTGTTCTGATTTGTTCTGTGCCTTGAGTCATTACTTTGAGTTTTATTTTCATTTTATTCGGTGATTTCACTTTATTTGAGTTTTTAGTTTCTAAATCCATTTCTGTCATGTTTTAGTCTTGTGCTTTGTTTTATTTTGTTATTCTTAATCTGAGTTTAACCTTTCAAATTTCCAATTCATGATTTGATTTGATATCTGCCTTGTTTGAATCTGGTCAATCATCAAGAGCCGTGACATTCAATTGAATGAGTTCGATGACAGATTTCAGTGGCAGCATTGGTTGATGTATCATGTGCTAATTGTGCGATTCATGATCTGAAATGTGTTTGAATGTGAATGTCATTGCACACCAAATGAGTGATGAATTTCAATTGTGAGCTCGGGTGCAAATGATTAACATCAACACTGTTTTTCACCAATTACACCGAAATTGGAATTTGCTTTGAAGAGTCTGTGAGTCATTCATACTTGGTTTTAAATTCTTTGCCAAGTTCTGATTCAAAATTTTTCCAGTATTGACTTTGTTTCATTGGCATCTATTGAGGTATTTGAATCTGCAGAATTGCATTAAAACTGTTTACAACAGTGATTGAATTTAGTTTGAACTTCTGAGTTTGTGAGCCATAGTGTGCATTCACTGTTTTCACTTTGTTATCAATTCTGCAATTGAGAATACATTTTTGGTCACTCAAGGAAGCCTCAACCAGTGGTATTTGAAACTATAACTGTGGCTGAGAGTGATTAACCTCTTGTTTTCCTTTGGATTTGTTTTTTTTTTGAGTTGAACCATGTTTACTTTCCTTTGGCAAAAAAAAAAAAATTTGATTAAGTTGCAAAAACTGATTAGGTGATCTGTTGTGAATTGTGACTGAAAATAGCAAGTTCTAAAGTGTTATCCAACTCGTCCATTTGGCTATCAAATTGAAAAAAAAAAAAAAAAGAGCAAAGAGAACTGGTGCAATTCACAATATTGTTCACTGTTTCAGTAAACTATTTCTGCCAAAATCAAATCAGATATAACTTTCTTCAATCATAACTGGTTCAACTTAAGTCCTTTTTTTTATTGTTTTTAAAATCTGTTCTAGTTCTATTCCATAGGTTCTATTTGTTGTGCTTACTTTGATCAAAAGCTTTGTTTCTTGCTTGTCTTGGTTGATAACTCTGGTTTTGTCTCAGTGCACGTGTAAACTCTGATCTGCTGTTCTGTAATTGAGCTTTTGTTTGCTTTCATAATCTGATCTTGAGTCAGTTTCTCTGCTGTGTTGTCCTTAGCCTAGCCATTCTTGATTGAGAAGCTTGTTACACTCTGGTTTCTGGAATTTGAAAGAAGGTTTGTGTGCTTGGTAGCATTTTAGGTGGTGGTGGTCTGGAATACTCTCCAGCTGTGTACTGCCAAGGGAGAATTTCCCTTCCAAACCTTTCCATTTTGAGTGCTTTAAGCTTTAAGAGAGACTGATTTTTGTGAGCTTTGTGTGGCTGCATTTGAAAGCCAAATATTCTTGTTGAGTGTGTTGTAGTTTCAAGTGATGAAATGAGTCCAGTTTTTGAATCTGAATTGTGCTAACCAACTAGATTGCATAGTTTTTGTCTTCATTTCCATTTACAGGTGGTGCTGGATCAAGAGTGATTTACAAACGCCTGCTGCAGTGAAGCCGTTGAGCATACCAGAACCTTCATTGAGATTTTACGGCTTCAACTTATTTTAGCTTAAATAAACAGAGGCAGAAACACTTCACATGGAAGTGTTGAACTAAAGGGAGTATTTTACCTTAAAATTGTTTCTATTTTTTTTTTGGTTAAATAGCCCTGTTATAGTTGCCATTGTTTAACAATTCTTGAAGTGTGGAATCTGGTATGACATTTGTTGCAGACTAGGATTAGCCAATGTAAATTCTGGATGGGTTTCTAAGAATTGCTGCATTGTAATTGAAATGAGCAGGTTTTAATTAACTTGGATGGTTTATTAAATCAATATGGTTTCAGTATAGAATTATATCCATTTGAATTTGGTTTAAATGTCCATTTTTCCTGCATATGTGTTGGCTGTTGTAGAGAGAGTTTTTGTGTGTGCAGAGCTGATGTGAGTAAATCATTAGTTGAGAAAATTTTTCGTTGAGCAGGAGTTGTTTGCTTGAACTATTCTGTCATATTCAATTGTGAATCCACTTGTTTTCCTTTGCCACTGCATTGTATCAGTTGTAAGAAGTGGTTTCTGCACTTCAATATAAGTTCTGATTGAACTGCCTTTCATATGTGCTTGTCTAATCTGGTTTGTGGTATGATCAGAACATGCAGTATAGCCTTGAAACCATAGTATCTCGTGAATGGTAAATAGGCTAGAAGCAGCCACCCACACTAAAGAGAGTTTTAGATTAATCGTTGATTTGTTTCAAACTGTCTGTGTGTCATGTAACTGTTAAGAATTGGTGTGGTTGTTGTTTTTTTTGTGAATCCTTCGTGCAGCAGATTTCAAGTTGAGAGCAAAAGGAATCTGCATCAGCTGTACCGAGAGAAAGGGAAGTTTACTACCCTATATCTTTGTCTGCCATTTGTTTAATTAAGTGAATCCTCACATCAGTTTGTGCATATGTGTTTGTAGAACTTGATCAATAGAAACCAAGAAGATTTGATAGCAGCAGTACTAAGTTGAGCACGTGGATCTTCATTTGAACAAGGTGTTTGGGTCAGATCGTGGCAGCAGCAACATCTCTAATTGGACAGGACTGAGATTGACACGAAGCAAAGTGGATCACGTGAATGTGGGCACCAAGAGCACCGTAGCATAGGATTTCAATATTTGTTTGTATTTGTACTGGGTTTGTGTTTGCCCACTGTTAGCTTTAGTTTTTGTTTTGTAAAAGGGCCTTTTATAAAGTCCAAGTGTTTAGGAAGAGTCCTTGGTGCTCTTTCAAACTCTTGGCAACTTTATTTGCTTTTATTTTTAGCATAGCTAGACAGGTGAATGTGTCTTGTTAGCCAAAGCTACAAGCTTCACCATAGGAGTATATATTGATTTGATTTGTGTATCTCGTAGGGTCATTAGAGTCCGCTGGTTTCCTTAGTGTTTTGTTTCTTTGATTTTGTGTTCTACGTTTAGGGGTGATTTAGGCTAAAAGGGATTAAACTCTAAGCCTTTTCACATTAGAGTCCGAGAGTCTAGTCTTTTATTTGTGCTTAATTGTTTGAGTTTTGTACTTTGTTTCTAAAGGTGATTTTAGTTTAAGGGGTAATTAGTTAGTAGCCTAAGACATTTCTGGCAAGGCAAGACTTGGTACTTAAGCAGCTCTTTAGCTCACCTCTCTTACCTGGGACTTGTCTAAGTGAAAGTTTTGAACCCTTTAGATTAAGAAAACTTTTAAAAACAAAGATGTCTTCTTATGGTTCATATAGGTCTTCTAGGTTAGATAAAGTTGATGAAATGTTTAAACAAGCTAGGAATCTTCCATCATTTGGTAAAGACATAGGTGCATTAACATACCTAGCTTGGGAGAAAGAAATTGATAAAATAAATCCTTGGTTTTATGAAGAGAGTGAATATTATGTCCTTAGCATATATCTCTCTAAGTTAGAAGAAAATGCAAGTGAGTGGTGGGATGAAAGACAATATCATGTTAGGAAAGGTAGGAAGTCTTCCATACGTGATTGGCATGATTTAAAAGCTTGCATGAGAAGAAAGTTTGTGCCTTCAAGCATTAAAAGAAACCTAGAATTAATTAAGGATTGCATTGATGATGGAAAACTTTTTCTTGAGAGTTTAAATGATCATGGGTTTCTTCGTAGAGAATTAGAATTTAGGGCAAGACTTAAAGAGATCAAGGATAAGAAAAGAGAAAGAGAGATTGAGAGAAAAGAAAAGGAAGAAAAGAAAGAAGAAGAGAAGAAAGAGAGAGAAGAAAGAGAGAGAAGAAATAGAGAAAAGAGAAGAGAGAAGAAGAGAGGAATTAAGAAGAGAAGAAGAAAGAAGAGAAGAAGTAAAGAGAGAAAGGCAAGAAAGAGAGAAGAAGGAAAAGAAGAAATTGTTCCTTATGGCAAATCCTATTCTTCCAAAGACCATAGAACTTAAAAGGGAAGGTTTCCAAATCTTTACTTCTTTTCCAATAATTGATTACTTTTCAATTTTTGACTTTTCTTTCAAATCAATTGTCATGAAAACATTTTCAAAATATGACAATTCAAATCTTGAGTTATTGTTATCTTTAAGAAAACAATTAACTCAAGATAAAATTGAATCTGGACTTCTAAGATTTTCAAAGATTACTAATCAAAGTATTAGAAGTTCTTATTCTCTTGTTTTTAAAGAAAAATTCTTTCTTGGATTGATATTAACTGAAGATATATTTGATGTGTATTGCAGATTCGTGTTTGATCCAGGAGGAAGAAAACTAGATCTAAAAGAATAAGGCCATTCTAAGATGGCCATGCTCCCAAAGATTGTGTGGAGTTTCTTCATAAGGCGATTGCCAGATTTGAGGACAAATCTTTTCTTAAGAGGGAGGGCATGATGGAATCCTACTTGACTTAGTTTTCCTTTTGTAATTTTACTTTTCCTAGCTTAGCTCTTAAGGAGTATGGGTTACTATAAATACCCAACTCCTCTCTTGTATTAGGACTTTTGAGATGAATGAGAATTATATTTCTGAAATCAGAATAATTCTCTCTTGAAAGTCATAGGCTAGAGAGTCCAAAGACTCCCTCTAGCCACCTTCCAAGCACCTCTCTCACTTTCATTTTCCAACTTTCACGGTGTTTCTCTCTCATCATCCACGCATAATCACTTCTCCTCCAATCTGCTGCCGGCACGCGTCAAAGTTCCTTCAGCCACGCGTTTTATGTCAGATCATCTTCAACGCATCATTTTCCATTTTTCCACTCGCGCATCTGCTAGGGTTTCTTCCTCTGAAACGAATCTGCTAGGGTTCCATTTCTCTCTTCACAGATTCACCTCTTCATCAACTATAAACCTTATTCTCTTCACAGATTCACATCCTTTTCACCATTTCTTCATTTTCACCGTTTGATCTAGCTTCTGGATCGATTAAAAACCTCTCCTCACCTTGTTTATCATGTTCCACCGATTAAACACCTTTTGTCACCGTTTAAAATTCATTTTCCACCGTTTAAACCTAGGTCTAGAGTTTCGTTGTGTGCACTCTCAGTTTCCTTAGATCTTAGGTTTTCCAGTGTCCGGTCTCCGTTTTTCTCTTCAATCTCGAGTTTCTTATTCCATTCCGCTGCGTCTTCATTCGTCGGAGAAGCTTCGAAGATCCGGATCGCCTTCTGCTGCCTCAGTCGGTCCGAACTCCTCAGGGTTCGTCCATCAACCTATATCTAAAACTCAGGACTAGGAGATCTCTCGGGAGGTTGAATGTTGAGATGATTTTCGATGTTAGATAGACGAACATCAAGATCAAGAAATTGATCAACCATGTACTCATCAACAGATCGTTGCCACTCATAAATCTCCTCAAAGTGAGTCTTTTGTGCAAGACTCATATCCTCCAATTGTTTAGATAACCTTGCAAAATGTTCTTCCATAGAAGTTGAGGAAGAGGAGGGTATGTTGGATGGTCCAGCATCAGACGGAGCAGCAGCACTTACTGGGTCAGCCATATGAGTGTCCATGTCATCATCTTCATCTACATCAGGATGATCATCATCTTTGTGAATAAGGACTCTTCCTCTAGTAATGAATCCCATTTGACGAAAGGTTGTATCTCCAATTTCTGATCCCACAGCTTCAATATTTTGAACTAGTTCTCCTTCAACAGGTACACCTTTGAATTCTAAAATCCTAGAGATAAGAAGAGCATAGGGAAGTTGATATGAATGGGATTTCTTGGCTTTTACCATTGTGTCAGCAATGAGAGCAGGCCAGTCGATGTGTATGTGATTTAGAATCCCGTACAATAGAAGTAAATCCTGCTCAGAGCATTGAGCATGGTTGGTTGCTCTAGGACATAAAATCCAGACAATCAAGTAGTGGATCATCCTTTCTTCAACTTTAAAACCTCCAACCAGTAATTGCCTTCTATTTGTTTGTCGTTCAGGATGACGTAGGAAGGATTGAAAAGTCATCATCCTGTTGAAATCTTCAAGTCCTAAGTGGACTTTGACAGCATCATCCCAGATGGGAAGTTGAGCAACATTGGTCCATATGTCATCATCTAAAATGATGCGTACTCCCTTGACCTTAGTAGATATTATCCCATCTCGATAGCGCAAGTTGAAGTAGAAGACTCTTATCAGATCAGGATAAATGCAGCCTTTTTGTTCTAACAGATGCATTAACCCCTGCTCAGCAAAAGTGTTTGGAAATTGAAAGCCATAGAAGCGGAAAAAGTCAAGACGAATAAACTTTACCGCCATGATCTTCCTTTCTTGCCAAGAATTAACAAAGTCTACGTGTTTCCCTTGATCTGAAATCCATCCATCTATGTTTGCAAGACGTGGTTGAGAAGAAGAGGATGCTCCAACAGCTCTGCGGCGATGTCTCCTTGAATCTGCCATGGAGAAAGGTTGAGGGAGTGATAGTTTGAGAAAGTGAGTAAAATTGGAGAGATTGGAAGCTCAAGATTTTGATTTCAGCAGTTTCTGGGTGCAAAGAGATGGCTAATAATCGATTATAGGGGCCTATTTATAAGAAGAAGTGAAAAACTAGCCGTTTATGGCCGTTTTGAGTCGTTATGGGAGGCTCCAACGCTTTATTTTCGAAACTGTTAGCGTGATAATCGATTATCGTAAGTGATAATCGATTATCTGCTCGTTGATCACTTTCCAGAAATTGTGCGATAATCGATTATGTATGAAGATAATCGATTATTTGCTCATGATTTTCCAGGGTTGAATTTGAAGATTCATAATCGATTATTGGGTGGGATAATCGATTATCTCAGTGTAGAGGATGTTGCCCAGGTTTGTAATAATCGATTATGACCTGATGATAATCGATTATTAACGCTGATCTTACGAAAACTTGCAAAGAACCATAAATATGGAGTCTAAGATATGTCTAATACCCCTAACTCTCTTCTAAGCTCATAGAATCTATCTTTAGGCAGGGCTTTAGTAAAGATATCAGCTAATTGATGTAACGTGTCAATGTATTCAATTTGGCAATCTCCTTTTTGAATGTGATCTCTCAAGAAGTGATGTCTAATTTCAATGTGCTTAGTTCTTGAGTGCATGATGGGGTTCTTAGTTAGGTTGATGGCACTAGTATTATCACATTTCAGAGGAATGTGATCAAGGAAAATATCAAAGTCCTCCAGTTGCTGTTTCATCCATAAGATTTGGGCACAACAATTGCCAGCAGCAATGTATTCAGCTTCAGTAGTAGATAAAGCTACACAAGCTTGTTTCTTTGAATGCCAAGACACTAAAGAACAACCCAAAAAATGACAAGTGCCACTAGTACTTTTCCTATCAATTTTACAGCCACCATAGTCTGCATCAGAATAACCTATTAAACTGAGTGAAGCATCAGATGGATACCAAAGTCCAAAAGAAATGGTTCCTTTTAGGTATTTCAAAATCCTTTTGACAGCAATTAGATGAGATTCTTTAGGATTAGCTTGGTACCTAGCACACACACATACACTTTGCATAATGTCTGGTCTACTAGCAGTTAGATACAGTAAGGATCCTATCATTCCTCTGAACATGGTTTCATTTACCCCTTCACCAGATTCATCCTTATCTAAATAGCAAGACGTTGCCATAAGTGTGTTGGCTTCTCTACAAGTATCCATACCAAACTTCTTAAGCACTTCTCTACAATATTTAGTTTGGGAGACAAAAGTTCCCCCATTATTTGCTTTATTTGCAGCCCTAAGAAGAAGGTAAGCTCACCCATCATAGACATCTCAAATTCACCTTGCATTATTTGTGCAAATCCCTCACATAATGAATCATTTGTAGACCCAAAAATAATATCATCTACGTATACTTGAACAATCAAGATATGTTTTCCTACTTTCTTAATAAATAGGGTGGAATCAACCTTTCCTCTAGAGAAATCATTTTCAATCAAGAAGGTACTAAGTCTTTCATACCAAGACCTAGGTGCCTGTTTAAGACCATACAAGGCCTTTTTCAACTTATAAACATGATTAGGATATTTAAAATCCTCAAAACCAGGAGGTTGACTAACATATACCTCTTCTTTAATAAAACCATTCAAAAATGCGCTTTTCACATCCATTTGGTACAATTTAAACTTCATCAAAGAGGCATAAGCAAGTAACAATCTAATTGCTTCTAACCTGGCTATCGGTGCATACGTTTCATCATAATCTATACCTTCCTCTTGACAGTATCCCTTAGCAACTAGCCTTGCTTTATTCTTTGTAATGTTTCCATCCTCATCCAACTTGTTCCTGAATACCCATTTTGTTCCTATGACTTGGAATTCTTCTTGTTTTGGAATAAGTTCCCAAACTTCATTCCTTTCAAATTGATTTAGCTCTTCTTGCATGGCAATGCACCACTTGTCATCTTGAAGAGCTTCTTTTATATTTTTAGGTTCTACCTGAGACACAAAAGCAACAGTTAGACAAAAATTATTTAAATTATTTCTAGTAGTTACCCCTTTTGATATATCTCCTATGATGTTGTCCAAAGATAGTCCTCTTGGTTGCTGATAGCTTTTGGAATCAACGACTTGTGGTGTTTCTTGAAGCTCTGGAGGATAATTTTCATTTAGATACATCTCCTCAAGGGCTTCTTTTAAGTAATCCTCATCACCTGCAATGGGTCTATTTGACTCAAGAGGATTTACCTCAAGGTCTACAATCTCATCAAAGACAACATGTACTGATTCTTCAATTTTTAGTGTTCTTCTATTGAACATTCTATAAGCTTTGCTAGTCAAAGAATATCCTAGAAAAATTGCTTCATCAGATTTCGCATCAAATTTTCCAAGATTATCTTTTCCATTATTTAATACAAAACATTTGCATCCAAAAATTTTCAAATGGGATATATTTGGTTTTCTACCATTCAACAGTTCATATGGAGTTAATTTTAGAATTGGCCTAATAAGCATCCTATTTAACACATAACAAGCAGTACTTACTGCATCAGCCCAAAAGTATTTTGGCACATTAGATTCATTCATAAGTGTTCTAGCTAATTCTTCTAATGATCTATTTTTCCTTTCAACAACACCATTTTGTTGGGGAGTTCTAGGTGCAGAAAAGTTATGTGCTATGCCATATTCTTCACAAAATTTATCAAATGACTCATTTTCAAATTCTCCACCATGATCACTTCTCAAAGTTTTGATTTTCAAATCTTTTTCATTTTGAATACGTTTAGCAAAAATTTTAAATGCTTTGAAAGCTTCACTTTTCAGAGTTAAAAAGAAAGTCCAAGTGAATCTTGTGTAATCATCAATAATTACAAGAGCATAGTAATTTCCACCAAAACTTTTAATTCTAGATGGACCAAATAAGTCCATATGCAAAAGTTCTAAAGGTTTTGATGTTGAAATCATGCTTTTGGATGAAAATGAAGATTTGGTTTGTTTACCTTTTTGACATGCAGTGCATAATTTGTCTTTCTCAAATTTCAGTTTAGGCAAACCAGTCACAAGACCTTTTGAAATCAATTTATTTAAATGTTGCATATGAATATGTGCAGCTCTTTTATGCCATAGCCAAGGATTTTCTTCTTTAGCAACTAAGCATGTTATACTATGATTAGATGCACTTTCAATATCAATCAAATAAATATTGTTATGCCTAACACCTTGCAAAGCAATATCAGCAGAATCTTTAAAGTAAACAGTACATTTATCACTTTCAAAAGTTACCTTAAGACCTTTGTCGAATAATTGACTTATGCTTAAGAGGTTATGCTTGAGTCCTTCAACATATAGCACATCTCTTATTGTTAATGTATTTCCTCCTCCAATGTCTCCGGTACCCTTGATTCTACCTTTGTTGTTATCCCCATAAGTCACAAATCCTTGCTTTTTCTTCTCAAAAGAAATGAATCTTTTCTTGTCACCGGTCATGTGTCTTGAACATCCACTGTCAAGATACCACAATGACTTCTTTGACTTAGTAGATTCCTACAAAACAAATTAGCAAGAGTTTTAGGTCCCCAATCTAATTATGGGTCCTTAAGGTTAGTTCATGCAAGTATAAATCATTTTACAACTTTAACCCATGCATATTTACCATTTGGAACACCAAAATGTTTAATGTTGCATTTGTTTGATGTGTGTCCATGCTTCATACAGTAAAAACAACAAGCATTGCTTACTTTGTTTTTATTAAAGGTCCCTTTTTCAACCCAAACTCTACGAGTTCTTCTTACTTTGGACTTATTTATTTGATGCATATTTCTATTTTTAACATTTCTTCTCTTAAAGTTTGTCTTAGCATGTGAATTAGTCTTGGTTTCCTTTGCAAGTAAGTTTTCAAGTATGTCAATATCAAACATATGATTCTTACAAGACAAACATTCAACAGGTTCAACAGTAGCATTTGCATCAGATAATTTTGTTTCTAAAGAACTAACTTTATTTCTTAAGACAACTTCATCATCAAGCAACTTTTCATAATTCAATTTTAATTCATTGTGCTCTTTCTTAAGTTTTTTATGTGCAGCATCAAGCTTTTCAGATTCAATCAACAATTCATAGAAAGCCTTTTGCAAGTCTAATTCACTAGATTCAAAGCTGGAATCACTTACTTGGCTTCCAGTATCTTCTGATTCAGCCATTAGACAAATATTGGCTTCTTCTTCTGTGTCACTTGAACTTGTTGAACTAGAGGCATTATCCTCCCAAGCTATGTATGCTTTCTTTTTCTTTTGAAATTTTCTCTCCTTCTTGTCTTCACTTTTCCTGCTTTTTGGACACTCAGATTTTACGTGCCCTCTTTCTCCACAACCAAAGCACTTTACGTTTGATGGAGATTCTTGATTTTCTTTCCTATCTTTGTGAAACTTGTCCTTTCCCTTTGCTTTCATGAACTTTGCAAATTTCTTTATCATCAAGCTCATATTTTCTTCATCATCAGAATCATCTTCTTCGATCCTCTTAGAGCTTTTTCCTTTAGAAATTTCAGACTTGAAAGCTAGAGTTTTCCTTTTGCCTTGATCCTCTTCAGCAGTCAATCTCCTCAGCTCAAGTTCATGCTCACGGAGCTTTCCAAACAAGATTGGCATTGACATCTGAGTAAGATTTTGAGATTCCGAGATGGCAGTCACCTTTGGTTGCCAAGACCTGTCCAGAGATTTCAGAATTTTCACATTAAGTTCATCAGTATCAAAAGTCTTACCCAACCCTGTTAAATGATTCACAATATGAGTGAATCGTTTTTGAACATCAGAGATCGTTTCTCCAGGTTGCATTCTGAACATCTCATATTCCTGAATGAGAGTGTTCTTCCTAGCACGCTTTACGTCCTCTGTTCCTTCATGAGTGACTCTGAGGACTTCCCACATTTCCTGTGCTGTCTTACACACTGAAATTCTATAAAATTCATCAAGTACAACAGCAGATGAAATTATATTGCGAGCTTTAATATCAAACTGAGCTCGTCTATTTTCTTCAACAGTCCAATTAAAATAAGGTTTTTCAGTCTCTACACCATCAACAGTATTCATAGGAATATAAGGGCCATTTTGTACAGCTTCCCAAATACCTCTATCAACAGATCCCATAAAAATCTCCATTCTAACTTTCCAAAAAGCATAGTTATCACCAGTAAACAATGGAGGTCTGTTAATGGAAGCACCCTCAGCATATACATGGTTTTGATTGTGACCAGCCATTTTCGCAAATTTTGAAAAACTATCAAAGCAAGCTCTGATACCAATTGATGGTATCGGAGGGGGTATTTTTCGAAGAGTATAGCGCAGCGGAATTAAAACTCAGAGAGCGGAAAGCGTATTCGATCACAATTAAAATTAATTTTGTCCTTTTAGTAAAAATAATTTTCTTTCAGAAAATTAATCAAACAGTTGATATACGTAAAATAATATGAGTGTAGGGAATAAGAAGATCAACACAAAATTTTTATCCTGGTTCGAATCAAAAGATTCTACGTCCAGTCGTTAATCACTATAAATAGTGATTAACCTTTTTCACTAAAAAATTGTTTAACAGATTACAAGATAATGAACAAGAATAAAATGAATAGAACCACTCTACCAACTTGAAGAGAACTGCTTCAGCAATCGACCAACGATTCACAAGCTTCTCCTTTCACAAGACCAGGCAGAGCACCTTGCTAACTTGAAGAGAGTCTGCTCCGACTATCGACACACACGATACGCGAGCCTCTCCTTTCACAAGACCAAGCAAGGGAACAATGAACAAAAAGCTCTCTAAGAACGTTCCTCTGACACACAGTGTTCTAAGCTTTCTCAGTTAAAAAACGTTGCTTTCTAATTTCTCCAAAACAAAATATATAGCCAAGTACACTGAGTGCCAAAGGTCAGCTCCCAACTGCCATGAATAATCGATTATTGTAAGTGATAATCGATTATTCAAGTCCGTTATAGGTTTTCAAAAATGTGATAATCGATTATATGAAGTGATAATCGATTATTCAAGTATGACTTGTGATAATCGATTATTGCTTAATCATAATCGATTATTGTAGTTAAAAATGCAAGTTTACAAGGTTCACAAGAATTTCCTACTACATTTAATTTCTACAAATTGCTTTTAACTAATTCTAATATCTTCTGCAACTAAAACTTCTTGTAGCATCATCAAAACAAATTTCTTCAAGATTTACCAATACTCCTTATTGGTAACAAAAGGCTCACCCTAGCACATGAAATGGAAAGTACAGTCATTCCATATGCACAAACTGTTTCCATTGTTAATTACTCTTCCTAAACAATATAGAACTGGATAAGAGTGAAGAAAAAAAGGAGGGCACTGGGCTGCTGCAGAATGTGATGGTAGAGTGTTAAACATATCATTCAAAATTAAGAGATATTATACAATAAAATTAAGAGATAAACCACAATCTGGATTATGTATTTTACTACTGCAACTTGAAGAGAACCAAAACCAACATCAACATAGGGCTGACCCAGATACAGAAAATGAAGGTTAACTAATGATTGACACAATCATCAATTATACTGTGCACTGTTTAAGAGACCTCAGACAAGTACAACTTTGAATATTTCTTAGGATGAAGTTTTCAGCATGATTACTAACTGCATATATAAAATTTGGTTTCCAATAACTAGTTTTCCTCACTACTTCACATAGCTCTGATGTTAACATCACAAGTGTCAAAGACAAGTACAACTACTTACCCACATTTGTCTCATGTTAGATCAAAATTTTATCATAATATTCGTTTTAAAAAGTTACAAACAAAAGACAACTTAAAACATATCATTTCCTATTATTCCAATGGTGAAGAACAATTTCCTTTGACTAAATTGTCAAAATTATGTTCCTATAATGTATATTTACTTCAGATCCCACTGTTATTAGTATTTCTTTATATACATTACATTAAAAATATATTGCTAAGTGTATGTATAAATTACTCGTATAAAAATATACTTAATGCTGACCAAATGTTTGAAGTTTCAAATTAACATTTTGATGTTTAAAGTTCTATTAAGAATTAGTTTTTGAGGAAGTTCTTGGTTATTTTGAGCAAGCTTTGTCTAAGAACAATAGGTATATTACCTTCTTACATCATGAATTGGTGTAATGAAATTGGCTATACTTAAATGTTAAAAGGTTGGGTTGTTGTTATACCTTGTTTACATTCACGTGTTGCCTTCACTATGTCTACAGGATTGTTTGAACCAATTTTCCAAGGTTTAAGTCTTTTAGAACAGGTTATAGGGTCCAGTTTGACTTTTTGTGCAGATTTCGTGCAATAAAATTCAAGTTTTGGCATTTTTAGTTCATATCACCAAGGCTAGACATGGTATCATTTCCTTATAAGTTAATATCTTGCTACACAACCACCCAAGGACAGATTGAAAATGAAAATAAAAAGCTGGAACAGTTTCACACAATTCACAACAGAAGCAAAAACACCAATGCTAACAAATAATTAAATTTCAACCTCAATAGTCAACCATGATCAAGTTCAATAATGCAGAGCTGGAATGGTAGGAAATTCATTATGGATGACATGAATTACAAATAAAACTTACAGGTTGTAGATTTTTGAACTGAAGCTACCACTTACAGCTGCCTGAAACTTCCCTATTCAAACAATATTCTGTTTCAGCTCCTCTTCCTAAAGATGCTACCTCAAATGAATAAGGTCTCTAAGTTGGAAACTGCACCACAACACTTAAGGTCAGCACAAACCAACAATATAAACATCAATCCAAATCTTAACACTAAACCAATAAACAGTTAAGGCAATAAAAAATTTAACAAAGTGAAAACTTTAACAAGTATTGACAAGGACCAAACAAGTTTCTATCACATGTCTACTTCCCCTACTCTTTTATCAATAAAGAACCACCTCTTCAATGTTTTATTGTCACTGCTCTTGGGGTAACAGTCCATCAACTGCTGAGCTTCTGAAAATAATGATCATATATTTGATTTACTTTTAAGTACTTGAAAATCTGGTTATAAGAATCATTTCAACAAATGGAAATCTGGAGTTTGAGTCCACTTTTTCATCTTCTTATCAAATTGGAAGGTAATAAAACAGTTGCAGGCATGTATTCAAAAGGCTGCTTTTTTAAATATATATATATATATATATAAATATATATATATAAATATATATATATATATATATATATATATATATATATATATAATTCTAAATAATTAGTGGCATCAATAGAATTGGGAAATATTTTAGGTTTGATGGATGTTACAGAAAATATTCACAGCAAAATGCTATAATCAACATTCAATCAATTAAAATACCAAAAATGCTTGAGATGTATACAAGTTGGCCTTAATTGACAACTAAAGATTATTGAGGTTACCTTGAACTATGGTTGAGTAATACGTAGGTGCTAGGATCATACACATTGAAATAACTTGTAAAAGACAAGGTTGAAAGAATAAAGGCATCAATGAATGTATTCACTGAGTGTGAAAGGGTAAAGGCATCAATGAGTGTTCAAAGAATAAAGCCATCAATTTTGGCAGCTGAGTGTGAAACCCTCTGTCTCAATTTAACTTCTTGCCTTGGACCAAATGAAAATGAAGAAGGACAAGAAAATGGTAATTAAAAAAGATCACAGATGACTCTATTTTAGTTTGTAGCTTTGGATCACAGGGGAAGCTTATATGAAGTGGTAAATGAGCAACTAAGGCTTGCACTGTGAAATACAATATATATTCAACAAAGAGATGATTGACGGTAGTACTTTTTTTATTTGAAGTCAGATTGAATGAAAAAGAGAGGGATATAATGATCACATCAGAGCACCTGGGAATGATGAAAAGAAAAAGAAGATTTGATGCAGAGACTGATGCAGGATTTCTAGATGAAAGAATTCAGAATTTTGAACCTACACGCTCGAGCAAAGAGATCTTTGTATTTTTACAAAATGAAACAGATTTATGGATGGAAACAACATAAATTGGATGCAAGCAAGTCCCTACTCCATTGATCTCAAGCATAAGCTATACGAATTTAAAGTAAAACTTGTAGTATACAAAAGAATGAACCAAAGATGGCTGGAACACTGATCTTGTTTAAACATTGCCAAGGCATATAACATCCACTTAATCTCATTAGTCAATTCATGTTCAATGCAAGAGAACCTCACCTTCAATCTCCAACATACAGAGTTTTAATCACTTCACAAGGGAACCCCAAAAAAATAGTCTTATTCAAGAATAGTGAAAAAGTGATGTTAGCTAGACCTTGTTGAGCTTTCCAACTGCAACAACTAACTTTTTATGGTGTGGTTCCCCCATGATTATTAACACACCAATGCAGGCTATACAGGTTCACTAGTGGATAAAAGATCAATGTTCACATATTGTACTTTCCTACAAGGAAATTTAGTTAAATGAAAAGGTAAGAACACAACACAATAGCTAGATCATCTACGTCATTATGGAAAAGCTATAAGAAAACTTAGTGTGTTTCATACAGAGAGAAAATAGCTCGTGTCCAGCATAAGGGCTGGAAGGCTCAAGTTTCAATGATCCAATTAACAAGCTAAGAATGGGAAGACTTATAATTAATAAAACTGGGGCAGAGGGGATGAAGCTGAAGATGTGGATATTGTAAATTAGATGTAAATCATTCAGTGTTTCAGGTTTGAAATCCCTTGAATCAAAGGAATTTGTAAAGGAGTCTGTCTAGGAAGCTAGACCTGCTTATTAGGATATAATTTCTGATTATTGGGGTGATTTATTTCCTTACATATACCCTTGCACTATGTTAGAAATATCTGCGATATTATTTTCAAATATCAATGACATCATTCTATTCACTTTTCAAATTGCAATTTTCTAGTTATTGAAAGTCAATACTAACATTATACACAGACCAATAAAAGCTCTTAGCATTAAAGTAAACAATGAATATACTACTTAGTTACTCACACTACTGGTGCCTAAAGAAGGAAGCAGTTCAATTTAATCACAGTTTCCAGTTAACCATCCAAGAATCTATTCATTCAAATATCCTCAACGACCAATATCCAAAGAATGTTGGCACCTTCAAAAACTCTAAGGCCACACAAAAAGAACACAATTTCTACCACACACACAATGACAGAGACAAAACAACATGAAAACAAAAAAAATAAAGAAAGCAAGCATCATTCAAGTACAATTCCTTCTCCACATAAATTCAATTTTGAAAACAAACTTACCGAGAAAGCAAAATGGACGAAGATGTCAGCCTCTGCAGACCACGACCACGAACTTAATAAGCCCTCATTAACTCGCTGCCGTCAAGCTAACCTCGATGACCCACCACCACTACCACAAAACGCCGACTACCACGACCCACCACCCTACCGGAAACATCACACCACCAACAACCACAGCTCCGCGAGAGAACGCCTTGGGGTGACCAAAAACAGACAACGACTTTCGTATCGATGGAGGAATTTCGGAAATTTGGCAGAGGAGAGGGGGAATTTCTGAAATTTGGCCAGAGGAGAGCAAGATTAGGGCTTGGTAACGTTGAAGGAGCAAAGGAGAAGGGTTGGAGGGAAAGGTTTTGGGCGACGAGAACACTAGGGCTGGTGGGAAAATGAATTGCAGAGAGGGAACAACTTAAAATTCTTCGAACACATTACCGAAGGCCTCTCATCCGCCGGTAATTGAACTCAGGAATGACTTACCGAAGGCTCATAGGCCGTCGGTAAAAAGCCGCCGGAAATAAACGCATTTCCTTTCCGTCTCCATCTCCATCACCACGAAGTCTACCAAGAATTGTAGTTTGCCTACACAAACTATAATATCCTCTGCAATTCCACATGGTTCCTTTGAAGATCCGTCTGTGATAACAGTTGAAAAACTGTTATTTTCATGCTTAAAATTGACACTAAAAGCAACCTTTATACTTAGAAACTAGCTTGAAATCATGCTTTTATTCATATTTTCAGAAATAAGAGAGCTGGACAGGTTTATGCTTGATTTCAGTGTTTTTGTGCAGGTTTTAAGGTGAATTTAGTGAAAGAAGTGAAGAAGGAGAGAGATGGAATCAGAAAAGACATCAAAAAAGTGCAAAAGGAGAAGTCGCAACTGCCGCTCAGCGGCAGTTTACCGCTGAGCGGCACTCAGGAGTTCACGGGGGATCCGCTGAGAGGCAAAATGGCCGCTGAGGGGAAGAAACCAACTCACGCACTTACCGCTGAGCGGCACTTTACCACTGAGCGGCACACTTATGGGCTTGGGCCTGAATTTTCTCTAATTTTAGAATAGTATATAAGCTTTAGGACGTCCTAGGGTTTGTATCTTTGGCAGAAACGAAGCAAACACTCTCTCTTCCACCCCTTTGAAGGAGGATCTTGGATGCTCAGGCTACCTCTTCACCTTTCTAGGGTTTTATCTTTCATTCTTTCATTATTATTCATCTAGTTTCACCATGAATATGGTGAACTAAACCTTGTATTGTTGTTGGGGAATCAATGTAGTCTTGTGAAACTCTCATATATGGAATTTGTGCTTATATCTTATATTTAAGACCTATGCTTTCTTTCATCATTAGTTAGGGTTTTTCCTCTTTGCTCAATGCTTGCTTTGTTTAACTCATTCAATGCATGATTATTGGTTTTGTCGATATGGGAACGTACGGGGAAGTCTAGATCCGGGGAATTTCTCCCAATAGTATATTGGTTGTCGTTAAGCTCCTGCACTAAAAGAACTAATTATTAGGAATGCTAGGAATTGTATGAACTCGTAATTAGGGATAGGCCTTCTTGACAAGGTAAGTTAGAGAGTGGCATTAACAATGATGAATTGAATGTTGAATTCCTAAAATATATGAGTGGAAAAGATGAAATTGATAAACCCCAACAACATACTCATCCATATATTCCATTGAAAGTGTTTGTATTTTGTTTTAGCCATTGATCAAAACTCATGCATACATGTTTATTTTCTGTTTTGCATATTAAACTTCACTTATTTCGTTCTTAAGTCTTAGCTAATCAACGAATCACATAACTAAACTAGGCCGTGAGTCCTTTGGGAGAATGATACTTGGTCTTACCGGGTTTATTACTTGAAACGATTCGGTCATACTTGTCGATTGTTCAACAAGTTTGTGGCGTCGTATTTCGGTGTTCATAAATTTGTCACCAGTCTGCCATTACTAGGTTAACCTTTACATGTTTCACATTAACATCCCCAATCTGCTCCAGTAAAGAATAAGGTATCAAGTTAACACTTGAACTTAAATCAAGTAGAGCTTTTTTAACCCTTTTCTTCCCTATGGTACAAGGAATAGAAAAGCCTCTTGGATCTTTCGCTTTTTGAGGGAATGACTCCTTTTTTAACAGCTTTACACTTCTTTGCTTCATCATCTCTACGTCTTTTCTTTGTAGAGACCTCTTCCTCAGATTTAGTATAAATTGTAATTTGTTGTAGTATCTCCTCCCAAGGTGCATCATTGTCCACCATCTTGAATAATTCTGTAAAATCAAGTTGTTTCTCCTGATTTATTGGAAAAGGAAAAATATCTTTACTCTCAGTCTCTCTTTTTTCTCTTTTCTCTTTTGTCTCTCCTTTTTCTAACTCAACTATCTCATCTTTAGTACTCTCTAACACTTTGCATTCTTCTCTGGGGTTAACCTCAGTATTAGCCCCAAAGTTTTTATTTGGCCTCTCTTCCACCTGCTTAGTGATCTGACCCATCTGAATCTCCAAATTCTTGATAGCAGCTTCAGTGCTCTTCTGGGTAGACTCAATTTTCTGTATGAACTGATTAAGAGTTTCTTCCATCCTTATGGACCTTTCATTAAGTATAGAAATCTGCTGCCATAAGGTTGGTTGCTGCTGTTGCTTGTTAAATTGTCCAGCTTGCCCAGTTTGCCCTTGACCAATGCTTGGGTGTGGTTTCCACCCTTGATTAAAATTCCCTTGACGGTATTGATTGGCCATATAATTAACATCCTCTACGGCTTCTGCTGGGAAGGCGCATTGACCATTGATATGGTCACCCCCACATAATTCACACAACTGAGATTGTACCTGTGCAGCAGTCTTTAACTCTTTAGGCAATTGTGCAAGTGTTTTTGTAAGAGTCTCCAGTTGTTGAGTTAAAATTTTATTCTGTGCTAGCAAGGCATCATTTGTTTGTAGTTGTAGAACTCCTTTTTGTTGGATAGGAGCTCCTCTTTCACTGTTTAGCTCGTTGTCACTAGTAGCCATATTTTCAATGATTTCTGTAGCTTCCTCTGGAGTTTTCCATTTGATGTTTCCTCCTACTGAGGCATCAAGCATCATCTTGGTTTGTGAACCAAGACCTCCAAGGAAGGTTAGAACTACTTCCACTTCATCGAATCCATGCGTGGGTGTTTTTCTTAACAAGCTTTTATATCTATCCCATGCATGACCTAGTGATTCCTCCATGCCTTGCCTGAATGAAGAAATCTCTTGCTTTCCTTTATTCACCTTTGATTGTGGGAAATATTTATTTAGGAACTTTGTCACAACTGCTTCCTACTCTGTAAAGCTTCCCTCTGGAAAAGAATTTAACCAAAGCTTAGCATTGCCTCCTAATGAGAATGGAAACAAGCTAAGTTTGATCGCTTCATCTGACACCCCATTTATTTTCACTGTGTTGCAGATCTCATTAAATGTTGTGAGGTTCACATATGGGCTTTCGTCAGATAACCCATTGAATTGATTACTTTTTACCAGTTGGATCAACGCTGGTTTAACCTCCATGTTAGCTGCATTCACTCTTGGTCTTGCTATGCTGTTAAATTGCTGAGGTCCAGCTGTATTTGTGTAATCTGCAAGAGTTCTTCTAATATTATTATTTTCCATGTTCTCAGTGCTATGGTCATAACCTTGTGGTGATGGTTGCAACAGAGTTTCCGGAGGAGGGAAAAGTTCTCTAGATGTACGGATTCTTCTCCTCCGTCTACTCTCGTCTAAACCTTCAAGAAGAGGTTCTGTTGTTTTCTGGCTCCTTGTTCTAATTGCTTCCTGCATACACAAGAAAACAAAACCCTAGAAGAATTGGTCAGCACAAAAAGATATAAAAGAAGATATAAGATTTCAGAGATAAAAACAGAAAATAAAATAAAATAAAATAAAATAAAAACCGAAAAATAAAAACAGAAAATAAAAATAGAAATTTAAAATTCAAGTCAAAGATAATCAATAATCACACAAATTAACTAGTTAAAGCACGAGTCTCCGGCAACGGCGCCAAAAACTTGATGACAAATTTATGAACACCGAAAAACGGCGCCACAAACTTGTTGGACAATCGACAAGTGTGACCGAATCGTTTCAAGTAATAAAACTCGGTCAGACCAATTATCGTTCTCTTAAAGGACTCACGACCTAGTTTAGTTATGTGATTTGTTGATTATTTAAGACTTAAGAACAAATTGATTGGAGTTTTATATGCAAAAGACAGTAAATAAACATGTATGCATGAATTTGATCAATGGCAAAAACAGAATACAAACACTTCAATGAAATATATGGATGAGTATGTTGTTGGGGTTATCAATTTCATCTTATCCACTCTCATATACTTTAGGAATTCAACATTCTTTTCATCAATTGTTAATGTAACTCTCTAAATCACCTTGCAAGAAGGCCTATCCTTAATTACGAGTTCATACAATTCCTAGCACTCCTAGTAATTAGTTCTGAAGAGCAGGAGCTTAAAGGCAACCAATATACTATTGGGAGAAATTCCCCGGATCTAGATTTCCACGTACGTTCCCATATCGACAAAATCAATGATCATGACAATGAATGAGTTAAACAAAGCAAGCATTAAGCAAAGAGGAAAAACCCTAACAAATGATGAAAGAAAGCATAAGTCTTAAAAGTAAGATGTTAAAACAAATTCCATATATGACAGTTTCACAAGACTACATTGATTCCCCAACAACAATACAAGGTTTAGTTCACCATATTCATGGTGAAACTAAATGAATAATAATGGAAGAATGAAAGACAAAACCCTAGAAAGGTGAAGAGGTAGCCTAAGCATCCAAGATCTTCCTTCAAAGGCGTGGAAAAGAGAGTATTTGCTTCGTCTCTGCCAAAGATACAAACCCTAGGACATCTTAAAGCTTATATACTATTCTAAAAATACAGAAAAATTAGGCCCAAGCCCATAAAAGTGCCGCTCAGCGGTAAACTGCCGCTCAGCGGTAAGTGCGTGAGTTGTTTTCTTCCCCTCAGCGGCATTTTCACCCCTCAGCGGATCCAACGTGAGCTCCTGAGTGCCACTCAGCGGTAAACTACCGCTGAGCGGTACTTGCGGCTTCTCCTTTTGCACTTTTTGATGTCTTTTCTGATTGCATCTCTATCCTTCTTCACTTCTTTCACCAAATTCACCTTAAAACCTGCATAAAAACACTGAAATCAAGCATAAAGCTGTCCAACTCTCTTATTTCTAAAAATATAACCAAAAGTATGATTTCAAGCTAGTTTCTAAGTGTTATAGGTGTCAGAGCGGCTGCAGCGGATGGGTTAGCGTGGAACAACAAACCAAGAGGGGGGGGGGTGAATTGGTTCTTACTAAAAACGTGTGCCTTAAAAATTTCTACTCAATTAAACTTACTTAGCAATTAATAATAACAATAAAATAGAGTAAGGTTGAGAGAAATTTGCACAGATGATTTTATCCTGGTTCGGATCTTACCAATCCTACGTCCAGTCGCTTATCTCAAAACAAGATAAACAATTCACTAATCACAAAACAATTACAAACTACAATCACACAGATACAATTTGTAAAAGTTTAGAAAACACCTCTCTTGATGCCACAATAGATGAACCAACACCTCCTTTGAATCTTCACAAAGGATGAAACACTTCCTCCGAATACTTCACGAAGGATGACTTCCTCTTCCGAACACTTCCTTAGGCACACCAAGGATGAACCAGCTATTCCTCTATCACCGTAGCAGTATTTCACCAACTCTACAGACAGAGTTTCCTTAGCTGAGCAAGAGCACACAATTCTCAAGAGTTTCTGAGTATTTGAGCACAAGGGAAGAGTTGTTGTTGATGTACACTTGAAAGGAAATGAGAGTCTATTTATAGACTCATCCAAAGGCTCTTCCATTTTTCGTTTTCAGCCTTTCTTACTGTGTTAATCGATTATCTTAAGTTGCTAATCGATTAACGCACCAACGGCTAGTCCAACGGCTCTAAAAACGGCTAGTTTTTCAAACGGTCACCTTGCTAATCGATTAACAGCCTCTGCTAATCGATTAGCGCTAATCGATTAACACCCCTTGCTAATCGATTACACTGCATTGCTGTGCTTCTCCATTCGTCTCTGGAATAATCGATTAGATACCCTTGCTAATGGATTAGCACTGCACAGTTTTTGCTTTTGGTTTATTTTTTCATCACTTTTGAATGCATACATAAAACCACTAATTTCCTATGTTCATACAGTTATTACAAAAGTTACAAGTCTTCAAAAATCATTCTTCATGAGTCTTGGTTGTTCTTGACTTGATTTGGACATCATCAAAACTTCATCTTCATCATTTTGCTAACAAAAGGTTGCTTTTAGTATCAATTTTAAGCATGAAAATAACAGTTTTTCAACTGTTATCATGAGTGTCAAAACCTCAAAATGAGAGAAAAACAACTTTATCAACAAGAAACAGTATGACTTAAAAGAGAAAACCATATTGTTATTTTTTTTTGTATTTTTGAAAAAGGATTGGACAACCATTCATATGAATGAAGAGGGTTTGGATCTGACAGAATTTCTTTTGATGGATGGATGCACACATATGGAAAACATTTACTTTGTTTTGTGTTTCTTTTTTTGTTTGCTTGAGTCATTCATCTTACTTGCAATCATCATCAATTTGATCTTTATTTTCAATGTTTTTTGAAAGTGAGGAATGTCATACATCTGAGGTTTCATGTGTAATACTATTACATTTTGACTTTTTCTTTCATGACATTAGTGCACGCATGCTTGAGTTCATAGACTAGTGAAAAATGGAAGACATTTAGAAGGGTTTGAAGAAGACTGGGACAGTCATGCGGGCACGTAATTCCTGCTACAATCCTCAAAAGATATGTAGTATGTGTGTGCCAAAGCGAAACACGAGATACCTAAAAGTTGCGCGTATAGGTGTGTTTTTATATGTGTAGGTAGTGGTTGTAGGTCACGCAGCTTTAATGAGAGAGTGGAAGGGGAGTGGGGTGTTAAGATGTCGGCAAGTGTACCGAATCGTATCAAGTAATAATAAAATAGTAAGACCAAGTATTGTTTCCCAAAGGACTCACAACACTAAACAGTTATGTGATTACTCAACTAATTAAGACTTAAGAAGAACAATTTTTAGGTTTTTGAATGCAAAACAAGAAAGTAAATATGAATGCAATTGATGAATTGAGGCTAAACACTAGAATGAATGGATGAAGTTGAAAATATGAGATGAATGTGTTGTTAGGGTTCAGATTTCACCAAATTTTCTCTCATGCATGTATGAATTCATTTTCTTCATTAATGTTAATATCACTTTCTAAATTACTTAAAACCGGATGTCTCGGTGAAGAAAACCTATCCTTAATTACTAGTTTACAATGTCTTGTCTCCCTAGGAATTAATTTTGCATTACATACGTACAGAAGCTTAAGATAACCAAAACTCATATCCCTATGTCTAGGCAATACTGCTTTTGGGAGCAATTCTCCAGATCTAGGTGTTAAGACCTCGGCAAGTGTACCGAATCGTATCAAGTAATAAATATGGTAAGACCAAGTATCGTTTCCCAAGAGACTCACTGCCTAAACAGTTATGTGATTTCTTGATTAAATATGACTTGAGAACAAAATCTTTTGGTTTAAAATGCAGAAAACAAACATGAATGCAAGTGTTGATCAATTGACAAGAAGAATGCATAGGTGATTGGTTTTTAAAATATGGAACGATTATGTTGTTGGGGGTTCGACTTATCTTATCCACTCTCATGTATTTATGAATTTGTCTTCTTCATTAATGTCAATGTCACTTTCTAATTTACTTTAGACCCGATGTCTCGGCGAAGAAAGCCTATCCTTATGTACTAGTTTACAATGTCTTGTCTCCCTAGAAATTAATTATGCATTATAAACACACAGAAGCTTAAAGCCAACCAACCCTCATATCCCTATGTCTAGGCAATACTGCTTTTAGGAGAGATTCCACAGATCTAGATTTCCCTATACGTGTCCATATCGACAAAATAAATTATCATGCTATGAATGAGTTAAACAAAGCAAGCATAGAGTATAGAGGAAAAACTCTAACAATTAATCAACAAAGCATTTAAAATAAGAATCAATTCAATACATGAGAGTTTCAAAGGATTACATTGTTTCCCAACAACAATTGAAGTTTATTTCACCATAGACATGGTGAAACTAGATGAATAATGGGAAATAATAAGATAGAAAAACCCTAAAAGATGAAGATAAGAGCTTCCGCCTCCCAATCTGCCTCCAAGAGAGTGTTTATGCGCCTCTTCTATTAAAAGATACCAAGCCTAGGACGTCCAAATCCTTAAATGGAGCACAGAAAAAGTCCAAGCCCATAAGACTGGCGCTCAGCGTCCCAACTTAGTGCGCCCAGGCGTTACTTTGAAAGAATCTGTGCTTAGTGATGGCAAATTTATGATCACCAAAATATGATGTCACAAACTTGTTGAACAATCGGAAAGTATGACCGAATCGTTTCAAGTAATAAACTCAGTAAGACCAAGTATCGTTCTCCCAAAGGACTCACGGCCTAGTTTAGTTATGTGATTCGTTGATTAGCTAAGACTTAAGAACAAAATAATTGGATTTTACTATGCAAAAGACGAAAATAAACATGTATGCATTAGGTTGATCAATGGCAAAACAAAATACAAGCACTTTCAATGAAATATATGGATGAATATGTTGTTGGGGATCAATTTCATCTTATCCACTCTCATATATTCTAGGAATTCAACATTCAATTCATCATTGTTAATGCCATTCTCTAAATTACCTTGTCAAGAAGGCCTATCCCTAATTACGAGTTCATACAATTCCTAGCATTCCTAATAATTAGTTCTTTTAGCACAGGAGCTTATCGACAACCAATATACTATTGGGAGTAATTCCCCGGATCTAGACTTCCCCGTACGTTCCCGTATTGACAAAACCAATAATCATGCATTGAATGAGTTAAACAAAGCAAGCATTGAGCGAAGAGGAAAAACCCTAACTAATGATGAAAGAAAGCATAGGTCTTAGATTAAGATGTAAGCACAAATTCCATATATGAGAGCTTCAAAAGATTACATTGATTCCCCAACAAACATACAAGGTTTAGTTCACCATATTCATGGTGAACCTAGATGAACAATAATGAAAGAATGAAAGATAGAACCCTAGAAAGGTGAAGAGGTAGCCTGAGCATCCAAGATCCTCCTTCAAAGGGGTGGAAAAGAGAGTGTTTGCTTCGTTTCTGCCAAAGATACAAACCCTAGGACGTCCTAAAACTTATATACTATTCTAAAATTACAGAAAATTCAGGCCCAAGCCCATAAGTGTGCCGCTCAACGGTAAAGTGCCGCTCAGCGGTGAGTGCGTGAGTTGGTTTCTTCCCCTCAGCGGCCATTTTGCCCCTTAGCGGACCTCCCGTGAACTCCTGAGTGCCGCTCAACGGTAAACTGCCGCTGAGCGGCAGGTTCGGCTTCTCTTTTTGCACTTTTTGGTGTCTTTTCTGATTTCATCTCTCTCCTTCTTCACTTCTTTCACTAAATTCACCTTAAAACCTGCACAAAAACACTGAAATCAAGCATAAACCTGTCCAGCTCTCTTATTTCTGAAAATATGAATAAAAGCATGATTTCAAGCTAGTTTCTAAGTATAAAGGTTGCTTTTAGTGTCAATTTTAAGCATGAAAATATCAGTTTTTCAACTGTTATCACAACCCCAAACTTAGAACTTTGCTTGTCCTCAAGCAAACAAGATGTAACTCAATCTTCTACCAATTCATATGATGGTTCACTTATTCAAAAATCTTCTTTTCAAGATAAGTAAAGACTTCAATCAAACTTATGACCAAGAGTTCAATCAAGATGTGCACATGCTTTAGTGTTCACAAAGTCATTTAAATTCCAACAAATGCTATTTTTCATGAATGATGAATCAATTAAGCATGGATGTTCATGTGCTCATGGGATATTTCCTCACTAGGTAAAGTGTTTCACTCACACACAAGTGTATAAGAGGTAATCACTCATTCACTCCACTATCACAATGTCACATGAATCAATATTGCCTGTCATTTTACCACAATCAAAAACATTCACAAGCATGTGGTTGGGCTAACAAGAAAATTGGTTTTTCTGGATCACAAAATCCTTGAGTTAAGAGAATTATAACAACACAATTATTCTTATTCTTCCCAACTTGCCTTTGCATTTGCATTGAGCTTTTCTTTTTCTTTTCTTTCTCTTTTTCTTTGCATATTCTTAGCTCAATGCTTTTACTTTTTCATGTTTTCCCAACAACCCCAAACTTGAACATTTAACAATACCACACATGATTTTCTACTTAACTCAAGGTACAGTTTTTCAACAAGGGTTTTCAATTTATGTTCAAGGCTAAGGGTTCAAAGGATAGAACACAAAGTGTTCTCTTTTAGTGGACTAACTTTATGAATTTGGCCAATAAAAAGGGTTCCAATAAACGGCCTTGATCATATGATGCAAAACAAGCAATTGATTTAATCATAGAAAACCTGGGCAAAATCATTCATGCTTTCAAAGTAATAGCATTCAATCAATAAAAACTCTGGAGCTCAAAACCTCACATATAAGCTTATTCACAATTGACATACACATCCTGCTTAATCTCATAATCACAATCAAAATATCCTGCATTTGTTCACAAAGCTTGTGAATCACCTGTATAAGCATTTTATGTGCACATCTCAACATCAATCAATCTCAAAGTATCATAAAGCATTACTTATCACACAATCACAGTCAATAAGCAAACCATCATAATAGACAAAGTTTCCAATTGAGTACATCAAACCCTAGTCTAAAACAAAAGTAAATAAGTTCAGAACACTAAACCAAACAAAAGCATAAGTTCTGCTCTAGTTATGATAGCATTCATCAGTAAATGCTATCTCAGCTCCTCATCAATCTGAGTTGTCCTCTGTATCCTCCTTCTTCTTGGATCTTATAGTCTTGATTCTTTTTGCCCGATGAGGAGGCCATCCCTGCATCAAACATAATTCACAAAACCAAAAGATACATTGTTAAGCATTAGTAAATCACAATGAAGAAATCAGCCCCTTCAATGATACTCTCTCCCAACCCCAAACTTAGATGGAAAACTAGTGAGAAAGTGAGTGGAAGAGAGATTTTCTCAAGAGGGAAGAGGGAAAAGATGTGGAGAACCTTTGAAAAGGTATGTAGGAGTGTGTGTGCAAAGAAGATTCTGAAAAGAAAACCTAAAACGCAGCTTGGGGTATAAAAATATCCTAATGGGCTCGGGTTCCGCTAAGGGGCAACCAAAGCCCACTCTAAGATAGTACCGCTCAGCGGCACTTTCGTGAAGTGCTCTTTTCCTTCCTTGCTTAACCTAAGTGCCTCCTAGACATGCCTCTCACTGGTTCCCTGCAATTCAATGTTTAGAATACTTATGCAAACCCTATTATGCAACTAAAACGAAACAAACAAAAACAATCAATCAACTGGGTTGCCTCCCAGGTAGCGCTTGTTTAACGTCACGAGCCTGACCCAAAATCCACCAACACCCATCAGTAGGTGTTTAAAATCTTACCAACACCCATCAGTAGGTGCAAAATTTTCTCCCCAACACCCATCAGTAGGTGTTACAGACTTAACATCCTTCAGTAGATGCTATATCCAACTAGCATCCTTCAGTAGATGTTATGTCCAGCAAAATATTTACAAAATAATGTTCAACAAATTTAAAAATTACAAACCAAAATAAAATTAAAAGTTCTTAAATCAACTGGGTTGCCTCCCAGCAAGCGCTCTTTTAACGTCATTAGCTTGACCCAATAAAGCTCAAGTTCCTTCTTCATAGTTGATGTTGTTATCCCACCAACTCCTCAGTTGTTTCCTGTGCACTGTTTTGAATCTTCTAAAATATGGAGACTCTATCTCTATCATCTCCTTCTCTTTAAAGTCTTTCACAACCCACAACTTGTTTTTTATTCTCACAGGTGTACCAAGTTGGGGTCCTCCTTTCTTCAAGTCATCAGGAATTTCTCCTCCCCTTCCAATCTTCTCTCCTTTATGCACCTGAAACAACAAACAATAGTTACCTGTGACCTTGGGCTTTTCATCTTGATGGCTAGTCATGTGTGCATCTTGAAATACAGCTTTATAACTAGCTTCTTCCTCCTGTGTTTGCGTCTCATCTTTAAAGACGTCTACAACCACTCTCTCCTCTCGGTCCTGGAGCACCACTGTCTATACCTTCATTTACATCAATGATAGCTCTGGCCATTTTCATAAACAGTCTTCCAAGTATGATAGGTATCTTCTCTGTCTCCATCTTCATCACCACAAAGTCTGTCAAGAACTGAAGTTTGCCAACACAAACTATAATGTCCTCTGCAATCCCACATGGCTCCTTTGAAGATCCATCGGCCATTACTAGATTAACCTTTACAGGTTTCACATTAACATTGCCGATTTGCTCCAGTAAAGAGTAAGGTATCAAGTTAACACTTGAACCTAAATCAAGAAGAGCTTTCTTAACCCTTTTCTTCCCTATGGTACAAGGGATAGAAAAACTGCCTGGATCTATTGCTTTAGGAGGGAATGGCTCTTTTTTAACAGTTATACACTCCTTTGCCTCATCATCTCTACTTCTTTTCTTTGTAGAGATGTCTTCATCAGATTTCGTGTAAACTGTGATTTGTTGTAGAATCTGCTCCCAAGGTGCATCATTATCCACCATTCTGAATAATTCAGTGAAATCCAGTTGTTTCCCTTGATGTATTGGAAAAGGAAAAGTGCTTTTGCTCTCTATTTCTCTTTTCTCTTCTGTTTCTCCTTCTAACTCAACTATTTCTTCTTCAGAACTCTCTACCACCTTGCATTCTTCTTTGGGGTTAACCTCAGTATTAGCCCCAAAATTTCTATTTGGTCTTTCCTCCACCTGCTTGGTGACCTGCCCCATCTGAATCTCCAAATTTTTTATAGCAGCTTCAGTGCTCTTTTGGGTAGACTCAGTGATGAGAGGGTCGCACCTCCCACAAAAGTTGTGCATAAAAGAATGCAGTATAATACTAGGAAGTGACTCCTAGGTCGTCTCTCAAGGACCAAATGTGGTTCAGTCTCAGATCAAACACATAGTGGAGGGGGGGGGGGTTTGAAAGTGTTCTTATGATTGGAAATAAACTAAATTAAAACACCAATAAGCAAAGCAGAATAAACAAGAGAACAGTCCGGAAATCTCAAGAAAGCAATGTAATATCTCTAATGACCAACATATCTTACTTAAGCTAACATTACAATTAAAATATCACGACCGAACAAAATTATTAACATTAAAGTAAAAGAAAAAATTTAACCAAACTCTACAATAAACAAATATCCCAACACAATTTGGTCTATTAAAATTGTAACACTCAATTGAAAAGATGACAAGCAATTCCACATATAATGTAAAATATCCTAAGACAAAAGAAATAAAACAACGTAAATTTTTCTCTACCATTAACCGTGACCCATGTGCATCTACCAAAAGGGTTTGAAATTGCAAAGGCTCCTAAAACTCCTCTCTAGCCGTGACTTGTTGAACATTCCAGCAAAATAATCATGTGCTTCATTCTCCAAGAGAGTGCTCCCTTTAATAAATCACTGTTGCTTCACTTTTTCCAACTCCATTCTACAAAGTATTAATTCCTAAATTGAAAATGGGGTAGCCTTTCTCCGTGGAACATGTCAGCTACTCTTCTTCCAGCTCCACTTTTCGTGCTTACCCTTTCATCCCATAAATCACCGCATCCTATTTTCTAGAAAGCAAAATGGAAGCATTGTCCGCATCTACTCTTTTCAATTAGCATTCCAGCAGCTTGCACCATGCACACCACTCTCTTCCAGCTCAACAACGTGCCCGTGACAGCTGCTGGGCCATTCTCCATTCAACACCGCTTCATTCTCCTTCTCCCGTGCGCTACCTTTCTTTCCCTCTCGGTGGCTGCTCCAATACATCACCTTGCTGCACTCCAAAAGCAAGTGAATCAGTTGTGTGCTTCCTAATTAAATCCTCATTCTTCCAGCTACCATTCCCGTACGCTCCCTACTGTGACAGCACCTCCTACCTAGCTTGCATCCCAGCCTTCAACCATGTGCTTCTTCCTTTTTCATTTAATAAAAATTGTTCAAGAAAAAAGACCAAAAGAAGATGGCGGCTGCTGCCTCCTCTTCTTCTAATTTAAATCTCCATAACAGCATCAAGCACAGTGCATAAAAACCAAAAAAAAATGAGAAGGGAATGAGAGTTTAGCCACAGGAACAAAACATTCTCCTCCTTCCTCTATTGAAAACCGTGTTCAAAAAAATAACAAAAGCAGAATGAGAAAAACCCCCCACTCGTAACTGGTTGGCGGCTGCCCTAAGGGCCGTGGGTCACCTTTAATAAGGGTGGGGTCCACATAAAAACCCTAAGGTGCCAAGTCATTTTCCTTTACATTTTTGGGTCTAGTCTACTTTACCAAAAATTGTCCCAAAATGTAAAAGTTGATACAGAAATTCTAAACTACTGAATTACAATTTAATTAATTCTAAAATGTCTGTGTGGAGAGTCTTGAATTTATTTGGCATTCTTCCTGATGTCCCAAAATGTATTTCCGAAATTTTCCTGCACTTCAAAAATTCACTTAATCAGCTCAGAAAACCCAAATTAGCACAATTACAAATTTTCGACCAAATTTAAGCAGAATTCGGAAAACGGGGAAATAACAAACAATTAAACACAATTCCCTGGTTTATTTAAGTGCAATAAACTAAATATAATTCAAGAAATAACGACTCATCAAAATAGACCACACTTAGTCTTTTGCACTCCTGGGCAAAACCAAAACGAAAACCAGGGAACTACTCAAACATCAGGGAGCTGACACAGACTCGACAGACAGACAACAAAGACTCCAAGACAGAAACACAGTTGCACAATTCTCACAAAATCTGGATGGTAAAAGGTATAGGCAGAATCCCACACAGAGTCAATGAAAGCAAATACTCAAAGAATCATCCAAACAGTTCAGTACATGGAAAACATTCAATCAATTCAAGAGATGAATCAAAAGCAACAGAGCCTCACAGATGCACACAATCAGTGTTTCTCTCAAGTGTTTAAGGTAAATCAATGTCACTCAATGCACTCAAGAAAGCAATCACAAATAGACTTGGCAAGCCTCTAATATCAACACTCAAGCACATACGCATGTTCAAATCAAAAGGTCTTTTCATGGTTGTAATGGGGCCAAGGACAAGGGAGGATATATCTGGATAAGAAGCTACAAACCATAAGGAACAGAGGAGCAATTGGGAACAAGTGTAAACACAGTCAAATCACACCCAAAACCTCTAATTCAATCCTCTTCTTGACTCCATTATTCACAAATTTTTTTATTTTTTTTTATATTTTTTTTTCATCCTGTATCTTTTCTTTTCTCTCTGTTTAGGACACAACTATAAGAGACAAGATACACAACATATTTACAAACACAAAAACAAGAAGAGGAACCAACCAGCCAATTCATTAGAATCCCTAAGGAGACCACACTTGTTCCCAAAACACCTCCAAAGCTCCAAAATTTCCTAAGGTTAAGGTAATCATGGTTTTTTCACTTAGGGCCACTATATGAGCTTCAAAACAAAGAAATGAGGAAAGTATAGGTTCAAAAGGGGTTATCAAAGGATTAGAACAAGGTAAGCTTATTTGGCTAGAGAGGCTCAAGAACAAAACTGCCTTTATCACTTCCAAACATGCATATCAATCAAGAATTATCAACAAGAGTCAAGCCAAGGCATATGTGCAAGCAATCAAGAGACATATCACACACAAGAAAGAACATAAAGTGGCTCAAATTCTCACACAGGGCATTTGTGTCACAATCAATTCAACTCTCAAACATCATGATCATCTTCCAAGCAAAGAAAAGCAAGGAATCCAACATCTCAGAGTATCAATGACGTGAAGGAAAACTGACAACCTAACCACAATCCAGAATTCACGAAAAGCATGCAAAATTGTACACAAGACACAACAAAAACTACCTAGAAAAGAAAAAAAAATTTTAACACGGAAAACAAAAATTAACAAAGAAAAATCAGAATCTCCCCCAATAGACCACACTTAAACAACACAGTGTCCTCAATGTGTCATAAGCATAAGATCATAAATCAAAACAGTATGATCAATGTGCCTTTCCAGTAGAAGCTGAGGATGTGAACTACATGACCAATCAATACCGTCAAGGGAACTACAATCAAGGGTGGAAACCCCACCCAAGCATTGGTCAAGGGAAAACTGGGCAAGCTGGTCAATTCAAAAACCCTAAGGTGCCAAGTCATTTTCCTTTACATTTTTGGGTCTAGTCTACTTTACCAAAAATTGTCCCAAAATGTAAAAGTTGATACAGAAATTCTAAACTACTGAATTACAATTTAATTAATTCTAAAATGTCTGTGTGGAGAGTCTTGAATTTATTTAACATTCTTCCTGATGTCCCAAAATGTATTTTCGAAATTTTCCTGCACTTCAAAAATGCACTTAATCAGCTCAGAAAACCCAAATTAGCACAATTACAAATTTCTGACCAAATTTAAGCAGAATTCGGAAAACGGGGAAATAACAAACAATTAAACACAATTCCCTGGTTTATTTAAGTGCAATAAACTAAATATAATTCAAGAAATAATGACTCATCACTCAGTTTTCTGTATGAAATTATTAAGAGTTTTCTCCATCGTCATGGACCTTTCATTAAGCATAGAGATCTGCTGCCATAAGGTGGGTTGCTGCTGCTACTTATTGAATTGACCAGCTTGCCCAGTTTGCCCTTGACCAATGCTTGGGTGGGGTTTCCACCCTTGATTGTCGTTCCCTTGACGGTATTGATTGGTCATGTAGTTCACATCCTCAGCTTCTATTGGAAAGGCACATTGACCATTGATATGGTCGCCTCCAGATAATTCGCACAACTGGGATTGTACCTGTGCAGCAGTCTTTAACTCTTTGGGTAATTGTGCAAGAGTTTTAGTAAGAGTCTCCAGCTGTTGAGTTAGAATCTTGTTTTGTGCTAGCAAGGCATCATGTGTCTGTAATTGGAGAACTCCTTTTTGTTGCATAGGAGCTCATCTCTCACTGTTCAGCTCATTATCACTAGTAGCCATGTTTTCTATAATTTTGGTTGCTTCCTCTGGAGTTTTCCATTTAATATTTCCTCCTGCTGAGGCATCAAGCATCATCTTGGTTTGTGAACCAAGACCTCCAAGGAAAGTTAAGACTACTTCATGTTCTTCAAAGCCATGCGTGGGTGTTTTTCTTAACAAGCTTTTGTATCTATCCCATGCATGCCCAGTGATTCTTCCATGCCTTGCCTAAATGAAGAAATCTCTTGCTTGCCTTTTGTCACCTTTGATTGTAGGAAGTACTTATTTAAAACCTTTGTTACCACCGCTTCCCACTCTGTGAAACTTCCTTCTGGGAAAGAATTTAACCAAAGCTTAGCATTGCCTCCTAATGAGAAAGGAAACAAGCTAAGTTTGATCGCTTCATTTGGCACCCCATTAATCTTTACTGTGTTGCAAATCTCATTGAATGTAGTGAGGTGCTCATATGGGCTTTCATGAGATAACCCATTGAATTGGTTGCTTTTCACCAGTTGGATCAGTGCTGGTTTGACCTCCATATTAGCTGCATTGACTCTAGGTCTAGCTATACTGTTAAAGTGCTGAGGTCCAGCTATATTGGTGTAATCGGCAAGAGTTCTTCTGATGTTGTTGTTCTCCATATTTTCTGTGTTGTGGTCAGAACCTTGTGGTGATGATTGCAACAGAGTTTCCGGAGGAGGGAAAAGTTCTCTAGATGTTCGGATTCTTCTCCTCCGTCTACTCTCGTCTAAACCTTCAAGAAGAGGTTCTGTTGTTTTCTGGCTCCTTGTTCTAATTGCTTCCTGCATACACAAGAAAACAAAACCCTAGAAAATTGGTTAGCACAAAAAGATATAGGAGAAGATATAAGATTCAGAGAATAAAATAAAATAAAATAAAATAAAATAAAATAAAATAAAATAAAATAAAATAAAATAAAAGCCGAAAAAATAAAAACAGAAAATAAAAACAGAAATTCAAAATTAAAGTCAAAGATAATCAATAATCACACAAATTAACCAGTTAAACCACGAGTCTCCGGCAACGGCGCCAAAAACTTGATGACAAATTTATGATTACCAAAATATGATGTCACAAACTTGTTGAACAATCGGCAAGTATGACCGAATCGTTTCAAGTAATAAACTCAGTAAGACCAAGTATCGTTCTCCCAAAGGACTCACGGCCTAGTTTAGTTATGTGATTCGTTGATTAGCTAAGACTTAAGAACAAAATAATTGGATTTTACTATGCAAAAGACGAAAATAAACATGTATGCATGAGGTTGATCAATGGCAAAACAAAATACAAGCACTTTCTGATGGACGAGCACCCGAGGAGAGACCGATAGAAGCTGTGCGAGCACGATTCGAACTCCTCGAAGCTTCTTCCAGAGAGAGGATGTAGCGGAATTGATTGGAACGGAGCAAATCTGAGAATGAACACGAAGAACCCTAATCTGGACCTAAGGAACCCTAGAAAGGTGCAGAACATCAAATGAACCGATTAATCGGTCCAAAACAAAGATTGAATGGTGGATAATATGAAAAATAGTGTTTCAATCGGTGAAATCGAAGGAAACCTAAAGAAGAGGTGTTTTAGGTTTGGAAACTAGAAAAATAGAGAGGAAGCAGATATCGGGACATGAGATGATACGCGAAGGAGTATGGTTCGGTGAAGAGAAATGTGTTGCGCCGATGAAGAATCCTCTCTCTGATGCGCGAGAGATTAAATGAAAACGAAGGAGGTGGTAACGAAAAGAAGGTGTGGCGAGGCTTTGCGCGAGAGGAAGGAAGACGCGTGGATAAGGAGTGCTGACAAACGGTGATGATGTGTGATGAGAGAGAAGCACGGTGGAATGAAAAAGGAAAGTGAGATAGGTGCTTGGAAGGTGGCTAGAGGGAGTCTTTGGACTCTCTAGCCTGACTTTCAAGAGAGAATTATTTCTATTTCAGAAAACTTAATTCTCATTAATCTCAAAAGTGCCAATACAAGAGAGGAGTTGGGTATTTATAGTAACCCATGCTCCTTAAGAGCTAAGCTAGGAAAGATAAAAATACTAAAGGAAGACTAAGTCAAATAGGATTCCATCATGGGATTCCATCACTTTCAATGAAATATATGGATGAATATGTTGTTGGGGATCAATTTCATCTTATCCACTCTCATATATTCTAGGAATTCAACATTCAATTCATCATTGTTAATGCCACTCTCTAAATTACCTTGTCAAGAAGGCCTATCCCTAATTACGAGTTCACACAATTCCTAGCATTCCTAATAATTAGTTCTTTTAGCACAGGAGCTTAACGACAACCAATATACTATTGGGAGTAATTCCCCGGATCTAGACTTCTCCGTACGTTCCCGTATCGACAAAACCAATAATCATGCATTGAATAAGTTAAACAAAGCAAGCATTGAACAAAGAGGAAAAACCCTAACTAATGATGAAAGAAAGCATAGGTCTTAGATTAAGATGTAAGCACAAATTCCATATATGAGAGCTTCAAAAGATTACATTGATTCCCCAACAAACATACAAGGTTTAGTTCACCATATTCATGGTGAACCTAGATGAACAATAATGAAAGAATGAAAGATAGAACCCTAGAAAGGTGAAGAGGTAGCCTGAGCATCCAAGATCCTCCTTCAAAGGGGTGGAAAAGAGAGTGTTTGCTTCGTTTCTGCCAAAGATACAAACCCTAGGACGTCCTAAAGCTTATATACCATTCTAAAATTACAGAAAATTCAGGCCCAAGCCCATAAGTGTGCCGCTCAGCAGTAAAGTTCCGCTTAGCGGTGAGTGCGTGAGTTGGTTTCTTCCCCTCAGCGGCCATTTTGCCCCTCAGCGGACCTCCCGTGAACTCCTGAGTGCCACTCAGCGGTAAACTGCCGCTGAGCAGTAGTTGCGGCTTCTCTTTTTGCACTTTTTGGTGTCTTTTCTGATTTCATCTCTCTCCTTCTTCACTTCTTTCACTAAATTCACCTTAAAACCTGCACAAAAACACTGAAATCAAGCATAAACCTGTCCAGCTCTCTTATTTCTGAAAATATGAATAAAAGCATGATTTCAAGCTAGTTTCTAAGTATAAAGGTTGCTTTTAGTGTCAATTTTAAGCATGAAAATAACAGTTTTTCAACTGTTATCACTTAGCGCACCTAGAAGGGCGCCTAGGCGTGAGTTGCGGTACTAACTGGCACTCAACAGCACAAAAAAGGTGCTCAGGCGGCAAGGGGAGACTTCGACACTGAGGGCCTCCGAAAGGGCGCTCACGCGCCACCTGCGGTCCTTACGATGATTTTCCAGCTTTTCCTGAGTTCCAGCTCCTTGATACTTCAACTCTTTTTCCAAACGATCCTAATTTCTGTTAAAACAAGGAAAACCAAGCGTAAAACCAATAATTCCACCTCCAACTCTCCTATTCTCATAACTAAAGCCAAAAGCATGATTTCAAGCTAGTTTCTAAGTCATAAAGGGTGTTTTTAGAATCAAAATTAAGTATCAAATAGCGGTATTTTCAACCGTTATCAAAACCCCAAACTTAAAATTTTGTTTGTCGTCAACCAAACAAGATGTAACTCAGCTTTCAAACAACCAATACAATGGTTCACACATTCCAAAACTCTTTCTTTCAAGACAAGTAATTACTCAAATCAGTTCATCACAAAGAATTCAGTTAAGATGTACACATGCCTTGATTCAAACAACTCATCATGGTTCTCACAAAATCACATAATATCCTACAGATGATATTCTCATGAATGATCAATTAACTAAGCATAAATGTAATCATGTATTCATGGAACTACTCATCACCAGTCAAAGTGTTTCACTCAATCACACAGGTGTATATAGAGGTAACTCCTCACCAGTCAAAGTGTTTCCTTTCATTTAACCACAATCAAACACACTCACAAACAAGTATCATCACAAGGACTTTCCATGGCTTGTAATGTGGTTGCGCTAAGAAGAACATTGGTTTTTCTGGATCACAAAATCCTTGAGTTAAGAGAGTGATTCATAATTTTTTTTTTCATTCAAACACAATCTCTTGTTCCAATAACTCAATTTCACTTATTGTCAACTTTCCCTTGCATTGAGCTTTTCTTTCTTTCTTTTCTTTTCTTTTTCCTTTGCTTTCATTTGCTCAATACTTAGCTCAATGCTTATTCTTTTCATTTTCTTTTTTCCAACAACCCCAAACTTGAACTTTTATCAATACCACACAAAATATTCTCAACTTAACTCAAGGTAAAGGTTTTCCACAAAGGGTTTTATTTCATGATTTAAGGCTCAAGGTTCAAAGGATAGAACACATTGTGCTCTTTTTTTTGGACTAAAATCATGCATTAACTAAAAAGGGATAACAACAGATG